>NC_047024.1:20490469-20800469 GCF_902652985.1 Pecten maximus
ATTGTTGACAAGTTTGAGGCGACGGACGAACTCGGAATAGGTGGAAAGAAATGTCAAAAGCTGGATGGGAATATGCGATAACCCAATTATTCAATAAATTTCATAATTTTCAATATTGGCTTTCAAAAGAAGGTTGAGGAAAAGTGTATATTCTGGGCCATGCCACTTTTCAATTGAATTAAAATTGGCATGCCCGTTAATATAATCACAATACAGCTTGGCACTGTATATCAGACCCACACCTGCAATTTCGAAGATTTTGTTGAGAAATGGAAAAAGTTCAGAAATGAGCTTTCAATGCGGTAGTGGAACAGCCTGCCAAAGGCGAACTGAAACGCTGTTTCTCCTGTCCGAATTACGTCATTTTTAATAAGCGGTTTTTTTTTCATTAGACCACAGGTTCCTGACGCATAAGATAGGAAAATAATATAAAATACATACGGTATATATAGAGATATATGTATTACTTATCATCCTGTCTTATGCCTCAGGAACCTGTGATTAGACATTGTGCTGTTATTATAAGGTATTTATCTTTCATAATTTTAAAGATTCGTTTAAGACAGTTTATATTTCTAAACTCCAAAATTCTGTTCACACGTTCAGTTTAGCTGTGATGACGTAGCCTTATGCCCGACGAGAGATGTTTTATATATTGTCTCTAAGGATACGAATGGGCCCCGTGTCTGGTAATTGAGTAGAATCAGAACTATCCATAATATAACATGTAGTTAACGTCTTGTGGGTAAAAGAGCATTCATACAGTACATGTTTGCCAATATTACAAATAATTATAGTGGTCAGAATCACAGGGGCTTCGTGCCAAGCCCCTGTGGTCAGAACGAAGGGTCAGATTATTAGGACGCGTACTAGTCTTCGGTAAAACACACGTATACGTAAATTATGCACTTTTGAAATTAATTAAAACATTTCGTGTCATCTAGTAAGATTTGCCAATGATTGGAATTGTCTCTTATTTGACACGAAGACTCGTAGAACCTGTATACAAAATGTACAACACGACCGAGAGAAATAATATTTTACTGTCTGAAGGTGACATTGAAATATTACTGAGTCGTCCTAAACACCCCTTATGAGAGTAACGTATTGTAGTTTTCGTCATAAATGCAGTAAATTCTTCATTTAATTTAATTGTGTACCATTGTGGTCATGTTGACACTCAGTCAGAGCTAGAATGTTTTTTCAAATGTCCTTTAGAAACGAAATATAGAAAATTCGAAAAATGAAGAAAACTAAAATCGCTAATGGTGTTCAATACAATAACGGTGAAAAGGAGAGAGTCGTTTTAATGGGCTAGCTATGTTGAGCTTCATCATACAGACAACATTTGTTTAGGTAGGGCTGAATATTGTTGGGGGCTGAAGTGTGGGAATCCTTGTAAAATTGAGCTGAATGAAAATTATCAAAAAACAGACAGGGCCAATGAATTAGTCCCGTAATTTACTCAATTTTGTAATTGTGGTAATTAGGTTATTTAAAATGGCACGAAATAATTTTTGTTTCGAGAGTGGTTTAAAAAGATATGCCAATTTATAGAAGCACCTGCCTAGGACGTGAAAACATTCTGTGATAAGTAATCTAATAAATGTCAGAAAGGTCTGCTTTGTCGTCATTGTTACCGAACTTACAGTTATCAAAAGGTATATGGAATTTGCTGTACTTTCGTGTAGGTGTGTCAGAATGCTCGGGGTTAGACTTCTAATTATAAATCATGTCTGAGCAATATTCCTGGTACCTCGACTGTAGTGATTATGTAAGTACCAAGAAAGTGGTTACCCCACGTTCCTTCCGCACTAATTGTTTGATGTAATTACTGTAATAATCTCCAATATCCAGAAAGTATGCAAGCTGAATTGACAGGTATATGTTTTACGTTTAACTAGGATTATATACCCAGCGAGAAACATTTCTTTACGTGTGTATATATAACCTACAAGTTCATGTACCCATGTATGTTTACCCGGTTCAGACGTACTTATCTTTAATTTTTCATTATCCAATAACCCCCCCCCCACCCGAAAAAAATACCAACACACTTATGACGTAAGTGTAAGTGTGTATTTTAGGATTTTATGAGGAAAGCTATGTATTTAAATAACTTATGACTTGGTAGTGTTGATTGCTTTTAAGAAAAAAAAGCGACACTGTTTTGACCTCGAACAGGGATCTTATGACTTGTGTGTTGGGGTTACATTTGGGTACAGTAAACCATTGTCCATGTTTGTAAACAGAAACAAACATTCACTTTATTTTACACAGACAAACCACTGAAGTCATTTTCATTCAAAGGCATACCATTTAAAACACGCATACTTTATTTGTCAAACTGAGCGTATGAAAAATCACGTGACTAGTAACTACACAAGAATTTGGGCCTGTTCGTTTATGCGGACAAACCGGTTCGTCAGTTATTAGATATAATATATTTCAAACATATATCTTGACGGACCTGCAAATATTAATACAGGCATTGGAAGTCTATGTCAAGGCTCGTCTGAAAACAATATAAAATCACCAGGTCTGTCTGTATTTCATAAACGAACAACACTGGTCCAACCGTTTGAACCGCAATAACGAAAACGGCCCGGTTTAAACTCGAACTGCATTGAGTGATTTTTAGCTCACCTGCCCGAAGGGCAAGTGAGCTTATGCCATGGTGCGGCGTCCGTCGTCCGTCCGTCCGGCCGTCCGTCCGGTGTCAACTTTTTCATTTAAACAACTTCTTCTCAATAACCAAGAGGCCCAGGAACTTCATATTGGGCCTGTAGCATGCTGGGAGTGAAGGGCTACCAAGTTTGTTAAAATAAATGACTTTGACCTTCATTCAAGGTCACAGGGGTCAAATACGTTATAATCTTCAAACGACTTCTTCTCAATAACCAAAAGGCCCAGGGACTTGATATTGGGCCTGTAGCATGCTGGGGTGAAGGGCTACCAAGTTTGTTTAAATAAATGACCTTAACCTTCATTCAAGGTCACATGGGTCAAATAGGTTATAATCTTCAAATGACTTCTCCTCAATAACCAAGAGGTCCAGGGACTTGATATTTGGCCTGTAGCATGCTGGGGTGAAGGGCTACCAAGTTTGTTAAAATAAATGACCTTGACCTTCATTCAAGGTCACACGGGTCAAATAGGTTATAATCTTCAAATGACTTCTTCTCAATAACCAAGAGGCCCAGGGACTTGATTTTGGGCCTGTCACATGCTGGGGTGAAGGGCTACCAAGTTTGTTAAAATAAATGACCTTGACTATCATTCAAGGTCACATGGGTCAAATAGGCTCTAATCTTCAAATGACTTCTTCTCAATAACCAAGAGGTCCAGGGACTTGATATTTGGCCTGTAGCATGCTAGGATGAAGGGCTACCAAGTTTGTTAAAATAAATGACCTTAACCTTCATTCAAGGTCACATGGGTCAAATAGGTTATAATCTTCAAACGACTTCTTCTCAATAACCAAGAGGTCCAGGGACTTGATATTTGGCCTGTGGCATGCTGGGGTGGCGGGCTACCAAGTTTGTTAAAATAAATGACCTTGAGCTTCATTCAAGGTCACACGGGTCAAATAGACTATAATCTTCAAATGACTTCTCAATAACCTAAAGGCACAGGGACTTGATATTGGGCCTGTAGCATGCTAGGGTGAAGGGCTACCAAGTTTGTTCAAATAGATGACCTTGACCTTCATTCAAGGTCACATGGGTCAAATAGGTTAAAATCTTTAAAAGACTTCTTCTCAATAACCAAGAGGCCCAGGGACTTGATATTGGGCCTGTCTGTAGCATGCTTAGAGCCAAGAGCCAAGACCCGATCTTAGGCCAATAGTATGCTGGAATGAAGGACTAAAAAATATATTGACAGGAATAAACCTAGCTTACTCTGATATTTGAATAAAGTTGTTATCAGCATAGTATCTGTAGAAATGACCTCAATCAACTGCAAATTTGCTGTAGAGCCAGGTGAGCGATACAGGCCCATTGGGCCTCTTGTTTGTTGTGTATTACCAATATTACACGCATATTCATCTTTCTGGTGACATTCGTAAACTACATCGGGAGTGTCATTAATTATTGATTTAATGACACAAATTCGACTCGTCAGTCCCTTGTTGGCTGATTCGAATTTCATAACCAGATATTAGTATCCAAATGGACAGTATCCGTTTTTACACAGCGATAACAATATTTTTATGAAATTTAAATTCGTCAACAGGGGATAAAGTGTTTCCTTCATCTGGGGCATGAACGGGGGAAACATGTTCGCTGCATCTCAAGACATGGTGGCGGTGGAACCTAAATGCGTTGTGTTTCTCGGTTGACTTCTATCTAAGATCTCAGAAGCGACTAAATGTGGAGTGTTTCTCGGTTGACTTCTCCCTAAGATCTCAAACTTGATTACAACATCTGAGATATTGATCCAATTTCTTTCTTTTTGTGTGTGAGGGAGGGAGGGTGTGTGTTTGTGTTTGTTTGTTTCCGTTAACACTAGCAATATATCACAAGTCTGTCAAAGTTTACCATCGTACAGATATTCTCTTTATCATTTATTGTATACCAATTGTTTTCGTGAATTTCAATCATTAGCGAACACTACAGTATTGGATAAGTCTATGTTTACCCCTTCAGCATGTGCTAGGTACACATCCCCATACAGACTATGGTCAAGCTGGTAAGTGGCGATCTAGTTATCTTCCCGTGACAGCATTTCAAGAAGGATCCTGTGTTTTAGTGATGTTCTTTTACAAGTAACTACAACACTTAGTGGACATTATATGACCATGCTGAATTGTATAAACTTTCTAAATGAGTTAAATCTATCAAGTGTTTTCGTTTAAAATGATGAAAGTCTTGATATCTATAATGAAAAGCAACACAAGGAAGCCTACCTCTAGAGATTAGAATGACCATTCAGTAGTTAGATAATAATGCTTCTGTATTACGGAATTCAGAATATGAACCTGCCTCTTTTGTATTGGACTTTTACATAGGTACAGATCCGCGGACCAATTTAGGTAGGTATATTGTACACTGGCAAAATGTCTTGAGGTGAATTTAAACTGAAAAATCTTGACCTGAAATTGACTTGAAAATAGGGTCAGTTTTATCTGAAGAAAAAAATTCATGTCAATTTGAGGTAAAATCTTCATATAAGTTCCGGTGAAATTTCTACGTCAATTTCAGGAGCATTTCAGGTAAATATGAAATCGACTTGCGATTGACAGGAAGAGATTTTCCCTGTGCATGTTATTAATACATTATTATGTGATCATTATCTGGGGCAATTTCGGAAAAGTACTCACTCAGATCGATAAATAATTCCCACATACATATGACTGTAGTAATAATTGTTCTATATTGTCACAGTGTTTAATATTAGATCGATAAATAGATTGTTCAAAGCTAAAGTCATGTCCCGTGTACTGACCCAAGGCTACGATCACAGCGTTTAAATCAAATGATCTGCATACACAATTGAGTTTGTTCCAAACTGACCCTACCCATACGTAAATCGGATGGTGTTGCTTCCTATTCACAAGCATTAACGAGTTTATTGGTTTGGTTTTATTTAACATCCTATCAAAAAAAAGTTCATTGAAGGACGGTCTCCCCTGTGTTCGTGATATATTGATATAGTGTATGTATGATTTGGGAGGCTGCGGTGTATTGGTGTTTGTGATAGCGCGAATCTTATGCCAACATTATAGTGTTACTTCACTGAAGCATACTGCCGAAGACATCCAGCAGGACACCCCATCCGTCACATTATACTGCCAACGGGCTAACCAAGAATCCCAAAACGCTGAGCGTTAAGCAGTAGTAGCAACTACCATTTATACAGACTCTGGTTTGTCTCGACCAGGATACAAAAAAAAAGACTTTCTCAAAGGGGCGAACGCTCAACGAAAGGCAAAAAAAGGCGGTGTCAATGACAACAAGGAGGAACAAAGATTGTTTAGAAAGAGAAAAGGTAAAATCCCAAGTTTAGTAGTCGCCTTTTATGATCACCGGGGCAGCAGGCACAATCTTACCCCCTACTTGCAGGCAGTCAGTATCTTGGCAATAGGGGTAAGTTTAAACCTTACAACTGCTTGAATTATTTCTGTGTATCGAGGAATTGCTAAATATCAAAAATTGAAACTTCTCATGGAAAATGAAACAATTATTGTAGTGTAACCCGCTCTGTTACAGTAGGATAAATCTTGGAGGGAAATGAAATGTAAGAAAATATGTACTGTTAGGCGGATGGCTATATGCGGGAACAGGGAAAACTTGTGGGGTTGGCGATAAAAGGGGGCGTAATATGACTATCATATTAAACACTGCAATCTCAAGAATATTGATTATATATCGGTAACTATTAACTATTACAAATATTGCCGTTTACGATGAGAGATATATTTTGTAGATATTTTACTTTGACGTTAAACTCGAGTTTCTCATTTTCAAACATACTTCTTTAAAGAGTATTGTGATGTTTTAGTAGTTAGGGTTTTCTGAGTATGAAAGTGAAAGTGCATTCGATATATTTAAAAAATTTTAATCAGAAGGACGCGTTGATATGACGTACATATAGATAATAGAAATCCTTTCAAATATTTTTATGTGATAAAATCAGACCTATTCTCCGAATGTTATCCGACTATCTCTAATGTCAAAACTGATATATGATGATACATTGTACATGATACGAGCGTCACTGATAAACTACCACAGCCATGGCTGTCAATCAAATGGAATCAACATATCATACTTCCACGCAATGTGTTGTGCCATACATATCAGGCAAAACTATATAATTGTTCGAAAGATACACACGATTTTAACACATTTCAATACAAATTGAGCGTTAGGTACGGTAAAGAGCAAAGGATTCGTCCTTCTAAGTCACCTCATTGATGTTAAGAGCCTTAAATTTGATACATTTGAGATGACGGTGGAAATTCAGAATAGATCGAAAGAAATATCAAAATCTGGATATGTCCCAATACGTCACAGTACTAAATACATTAAAATATGACACATATTCGTTATCTTGTCACCGTACTAACTACATTTAAACATGACAAACATGATTATCTTCTTTCTAGGAAATGAGATACCAGGTAAGTTATTCTTGTTTTATCAGTTGCGATAACAAAATCAACTTTACCGGATCCTTGTATGGTGAACTCTGTCTAAACTAGACCTTTCTGGGGTTATATAATTTGGCCGGTTTGTAGAGAGTTTCGGATTGCAGAGAGTCTGTTTTATGTCATTTCATGAACAATTTAATCATGAAATAGTTGTGTTATATATGTAATTAATGTCTGTGAATCAATGTCATTTATTTCATAATGCAAAATAAGTATAAAAATGTTTAAGTTTTAATTAAAATGCGTAGTTCGCTTTTTGATATCTTGATTGCACTATATACTTGCTGACTATTGATTACATGTACTCTCAAGAATTGAAATACATTAGACATTAGACTCTTTTACCTCAGTCTTACTTACATTGCTTCTCTAATCACGGGCTTGTTTCTTTTGTCAGCATTGCCGTGATAACTATCGATTGACGACGGACAAACTTCTCACTACAATGGCTTCCTATAGATTCTTACCGATTTCAAACACAATTATCTCTTTGGGAAACATTCTCTATCTTGGAGAGTAATTAGTACGTCTAGTGATGTTATTGTCACTAACCCGGTGTTCATCTTGAGGACATGACATTAGTTGATTTGATTCGAGGCTTACACGGCAGGTGAAACCTTATTAAACGGATAATGTATATGTGTAATAAATCTTGGTTAGACTACTAGTATGGAAATAGTTCATGTCTGCTGAAAACCTACATACTAGACGCTTATTCCACTTTTTAACCTTTACAAGACCGGAAAGGAAAGGAGAGGTTAAAAGCGCTTTTTTTGTGTATACAGATGTGCACCATTGCTAGCAAGCACTTGAAATACTTCATATGTCCTCTCAACTGTGCATGTTAACATGAAGTTTAAATTTACATCCTCATATATATTTAAATGAATATACTCTGATATGAAAACATCTCATTTTATTTCAATCGATAAATTGTTAATTTGAAAATATGTTTTTCGTCACGGCTGGCAGCCTAATTAAATGCCTGTTATTCTACCTAGGTATACAAGATGGAAAAGTCGATATGAGATGAAACGGTAAGCATCATAAAAGAAGATCACTTGGTTGATCAACCATGATCATACCGCCTACATCTACCCAGTATCAAGTACACATATATAATTCAGGTCACCGTATGTGCTCAGTTGTACTCAATAGTGCATTGTGTTGTGGTATTGGAAGCTACGGTCATGTGAGCAGATAATACATATGTGATCGTTATAACAAGTAACTCACATATGTTACACATTAATATGCACATGCTGCTTAAAAAAGACACTTGTTTGAGTGACAATATTTATATCAGATCGTCTAGGACTGTTTTAGTATATTTGCTCGTGGGTTGAAGTTTGTTTCGCATTAAGGTAATATGCTGTTACAGGTAAGTTATGTCATGTTTATGTATATATTGTATTGAAACGGAAGCCTAAGTGTACATTGACAATTGCATAGTTCCTTAGATACCAATTGTCTATAGCGAATTATTTGTGTTATATACATGTTTCCAAACATAGATGAAATAATATTCTAAATACACCTTTAATTACTAATGTTAGTAGCATGTCTATAAATAGTGTCATTTTTTACTGTCACAATTTGACGATCTTAAAAAATGGACGATTTGACTTACTAGAGTTTGTAAACGAGAAACCACATTCTGCACTTCACATGTGTGTTGTAGTTTAAAACTGTTCATAGTCAGAGATATGTATCGCCAGTATGTAACCAGTCTCGCTTAAGGAATGACGCAAATTTTAACAGTGAAAATGGTCCTAGATGAGGCAGTATGACGTCAACTTAACTATATATGTATATATATACACGGTGTATACGTATATAATGTTAAGGCTAGGCGTGCTATATGTGCCTTATGAAAGTAGGCCTGTATTGTATACTTCCGAGGAGACACGGGTGGCTGGGCAACGCAGGTTACGCGTGATGTGAAGAACCGGTCAAATGGTGATTGTGAGGACACGACTGCCGCAGGGAGTTTTCTTGTTTGGTCTGTGAAGACAATTTATGTCAAAACGATCTTTATTTTCATTTAGTTATACATACTTTAAAGCTGTCCTGAATGTATAACACTTTGCTTGGTGCAAGTCCATCGTCTGAAAAATCCTGTGCATTGCATATACACAGCTAGTGTATGTAACCTGAAACCGGTGGGTTTAAACAACTACGGATATTGGTGACTTCCTTTCTTTGTGACTCGAAGTTATAAATAAGTTAAACTAATTTTGTCAACACTGTTTTCTATATAAGGTAGGATGTTTATTTACTCCTGTATACGTTAATGCTTATCGTCATTATGCTGTACTTTCTTACATTACGTACGTATATAATCGTGGTGTCTTTTATGCATTGATATTCAAATATGTTTGTTGGATGTTTTGTTTATCCTTGTTATAGTCATGACCTACTTTCGTTTTTGTTTTTGTTTATAGCTATGATTATATCCTGATTTGCTGCGTTTTCATTTGCAAAAACATGCTTTCATTACTTTTATTTATTCATTGGGTCTGAATGGTACATAAGTAGCTAGGGACAAATCCTAATGATTTGTACAAATTACACACAATTCACCAGAACATATCAGTATAAATTGAGAGTTAGATACGGTACCAGTATAACCAAAATGCATTCAAATGCATCACATCTGTTTTGTCCATTCTTGGACTCGTCAGCAAGATGTGCTAAGGGATTAAACACAGGTGTGAATGAGGAGGTTCATTAGCTCCATATTTCAGTCAATTGAATATCTGATTTAGTTCCTTGTTACTACCTAATATAGACCAATAGTTCTATTGTAACTGAAATTCCTTATGGCATATAGTGAACTTGCTATTGGAATGACTTATGATAATTTTGCGTTTTTTCTTATATCTACCATTCCACTACCATTGTACGTTTAAATATGTTATTATTATTTCGTTCAGACGTTTATTCATGAATAATGAAATAACACAATTCTAAACATTCTGCAGCGTAAACTCCATATAATGTTTTTTGCAAATGCACCACATTGCGAATACCTTGCAACCTATACATATTCTTCATTCAATTCAAACGCAAATAAGACCATAGAAAGTCTTTGTGATTGACAACTGCAGGTCACGCCCATAGTGCACGAATAGTAGATGCAACAGCTGGCCAGACAACGAAACCAACACTGAATAATGTATGATATAGCCGATACAAGATACTAATAATGTTACTCTTGATGAAGATATCTACATAATGTATGGCAATAAACGGCGATGTAGGCTTATCATTTACACAGTGCTATGGTATATGTAGGTGTCTTATTTATTCAGTATTGTGCTATTGATTAAATAGTTATTTGTTACGTAATAAGGATTATGCTACGCATGTGTATCAGTTTACATATAATACCGATGATTATTTTGATTAATGAAGTAATCTTGATAGTAGGGGTAAGTCGTCAAACTTTCAAGGCTATCCGCCCCTGTATCAATGCTTATATATATATATATTAAATCACATACACAGAACACGAAGCAAAGTTACATATTATAGCCACAGAAATATTGTAAAATGTCCCCTTTAATTTGTTATACGTAATAAATTTATGATGTACATGTATATATACGAAAAACTGCATATATGTCGAGAAAAGAACTAAGAAAAAGGACAACCCTGTTATTTGCTCCTGTAAAAGAATGCTTGGTATTATTGATTCACTTTCAAGTGGAAGTCGTTTAAGTTATGTGAAGGTAAAGTGAGGGTTTATCCATTATTCTTCTATCAGGAACTAACTAATTGGCTGTTCGTGATAATAAAAGGTCAACATCTCTCCGCCTGGCAATAGAAAAAGTCATTCAATATTGTTCCTTCTTAATTAGACTAGTTACTGCTAATCAATAACAGGGGATGTACATATCCTAGTTTTATGGATTGTTTTAATTTGAAGACATGTCACACAGGAAGAAATAACTAACATTTTGATTGCTATAATTGATTTTTTTTCCTTTCTCATTAGCTCATGTTTTATTCCTTTCATAGATTAGATACGTTTTTAAATGTATTTTTAAATCTAGATAATTTGTTTCGGCAGGGCTCTGGTTGCAATGGAAGTAAAGACACTCCACACACACATTCGGGATGGTGACTTCAAAGCTGCCCGCCAATTAGTCTTCAGTGGCGTCGACGTGAATCAGATCTATTGTCGTGATACTGCTTTCAGCCTCGCTTTAGATCAACAAAACGTCAATGTCAAGATAGTTGAACTACTTTTGTCGTGTTCGCAATTTGATCCAAATTCAAAGAATCATTTTGACAGAACTCCCTTATTCTGTGCCGCGAAGTTTGGCAATGTTGCTATTGTAAACCACCTTTTGTCCTTTGACGTTGAGGCGGATCAAGCTGACCTAGATGGGGTGACTCCATTAGGAGCAACGGTTTGGTACGACTGTTCTGAAGTTGCGAGTACTTTAATAAGGGCAGGAGCCGATGTAAACCGTAGTGACAAACGTGGTGAATCGCCCTTACTTCGGGCATGTTCCATTGGGTCTTTTAATGTGGCAAAAGTTTTACTTGAGAGCGGATGTGACGTCAATAAACAGACACTCGACTTCCGGTCCCCTCTTATGGAATGTATCCCGTCGTCGATGTGCACTAACCATCCATGCGATAAGACAGAATTGCTCAATCTTCTCTTAAAACACAATTGCGACACAAACTTACAAGACAGATCAGGATGTTCCGCTTTGCATTTATGTGTTTTTAGAGACCAGCTACTCTCGGCCTGCATCTTAGCCGAGAACGGTTGTAACATGACACTGAGAAATAATGATGGTTTGACAGCAATACATCTAGCAATGTCTCCTGGGCGACAATACCTCAAATTTGCATCTAGTTTAATATTGTATGGATGCGACCTACATGCTGCATTTCCTGAAATCGAAAGCGATAGCGGACCAATGGCAATGCTCCTGAAAGGATTATCAACGTCAAACATGTGCCCAAAAGCCACGTCAACTGAACGTCGATTACTTCTTCAACTGCTTTTGAGTGATTTCGACCACTTCAGAGTAAACAAGAGTAGGCTACAAAAATTATTGGATGTCCATGTTGAGGGGAATGGTCTTCACGGTGATCTTGAAATCATTAGAAAGTTTTGCCTCGACCGATCTCCCGATTCACTTCAGAGGATTTCCAGGCGTAAAATCAGACGCTGCCTTGGTAACAAAATCATTCAAAACGTTCACACACTTCCACTTTGTTCATCGTTAAAGCACTACTTAGCTTTTGGCTTGAATTACTATCAAACAAATCCCACCAAATTACTGGAACTACAGCTAGCTGTCAAAAACGGACACTTGGATAAAATTCTGCAGTTTCGGCGGGAGGGCGTGGACATAAACTTTCCATTCTTAGGAAACACTCCGCTTTTAGTAGCAATACAGTACGGTAAGGACGCGTCTGTTCAAGCATTGCTGTCAGCCGGAGCAGATCCGAAAGTTCTCGGATTTGAGGGAGATAATGTATTGCACATAGCTGCGCGGTACGGAAGAGAAAACATGATAAGCCACTTCATTCAATATGGATGTGACATCAACACGAAAAACAAGAAAGGTAATCTGCCCATTCATGAAGCTTGTCAAAGTGGCAACTTCATATCAGCACGACTTCTACTATCGCAAGGAAGCCTTGTCGCGCTTTCTGACAACTTTGGTATTTTTCCAATTCATTATGTGACTGCGAGCGGAGACTTGGAGACATTGCGTCATATGCTTGCTAAGGATTCGTCCGTCGATTTGGTCGATCGATATAGAAATACACCTTTGCATCTTGCTGCTTCAAATGGAATCCTATATCTGAGACGGAACATCCCGTTACCAGCTTTATACTCAAGTGAACTTACAATGAACCTTGATATGATGAATATCATACACGCTAACAAGAAAGTCCTTGGCTCCGGCGCCAGGGCAAGCAAAGAGCACAAGAGGATCGTGGAAGAACTGATGAACGCTGGAAGTAACAAAACTTTAGAGAACCTAGCAGGACAAACAGCAATAAGTGTCGCACTTGAATTCGAGTGCTTAGAATATTTCCAAATGGAAAATGCTTGACATGAAGATTTATTGCGTTACTGGTGTTTGTTTCAAGCATGATTTTACTGCGAAGTGTCAATCCCTAGTCGTATCAAAACAAATTAAAATAAAGAAGAACATCATAATAACATCTAAAATACAAAAAGAACATAACTGCTGTTTTGATATGATAGTATAAGTGTTTTGTTAATAAGAAATACCTGGGTATTTCATTTTAGAAATTAAAGGTGTTTATGCATTGTATGCAAATGTATGGCAGGGGTTAACTTTCTTCTGACTCGTCAATATTTATAACCAAGAATATATATGTTATATATTATCACCAAATTTTCCATTTTATGAAAATCAAACAATTAATCGTTTGTTATAAAGTTATATTTTTAATGCATTGATATGTGACTAATATATTTTTGAATGTCACGTCTATATTTTCATGAAAAATTGTACTGATTAAGAATATACACACATATTTGATGCCTCTTCGAAATTTATACAATACCCAAAATCGATAATCGCTAGAACTATATGGAGCTGGTACATCTCTTCATGCTCTAAAATTTGATTTCACTAACTATTCTTGATGCTTTTGGCCCAAGCGTCACTGAAGACTCCTAGATGACGAACCCGGTTTTACTCATTACTCACCCTATACAGTATATGATACTCTTACAAACTGAATGGTGCTTTTGCATGTGTGCCTTTTGAACAATCCATACACAAGAAGCCAATCATCTGTATGGTATATTATTGCTAAATGACGTAAATTTATGCTCAATTAATTTTAGCTAAAATTCATATACGGGTTTTTACGAATCGGTGTGTTGAACGATTATCGAAAAGTATGTATTAACGTGGTGACACATATCTAAATTCATAGCATTAAATAAATAAATGTGTGTTGAAAGATCTACTTTTGTACCATTTGTATTTCACACAAGGTTTCATTGTTAAAATATTCAGGAATAAAAACGATACTGATGAAAATATAACGTGTTTTTATTTACATCAAAACATTTTCATAATTTAGAGTTTGAACACATATCAACTGACCTGTCTCTTGGCTAGTGAAGGGAGACAATTCAAATTACGACAGCTATTGAGCCAAAACGTCGACAGGTTTTGTGCTATAAGTTTCCAACGACTCAAATACTTTTACCATAGGAGCTTTTTGTGAAAATTCCGTTTCAAATTTTGGCCCCCAAGCATCAATGACAAGGTCCCAGAAGGACGAGGACAGCTGTATAATGTCTCCTACATTCAATGACGAGTTCCTAGAAAGTCAAGACAGCTGTATGTTGTCCCTGACATCACTGACGAGTCCTAGAAAGACAAGACAGCTGTATGTTGTCCCTGACATCACTGACGAGTCCTAGAAAGACAAGACAGCTGTATGTTGTCCCTAACATCACTGACGAGTCATTAACGATGAGACAGCTGTTTGATGCAGTTTAAGATTCATCATTAGGCATCTATATAAGGTGCCTGTTACAAATTCATATTCAAATGGCGCTATGGGCTTGATTGAATTTTATGCAATACTTTGTCCATATGTCAGGGGTGTTTTTAAATGTAAAAACTGTGGTTTCAATCTACCATATCAAAGATGATTTCTAAATAAAAAGGCTTGCTTGAAAAATCATCCATCTGTTTTGAAAAAAATAGCACTTGATCAAATCAAATATTTTACTACAGCATTTGTGTTGATTCAGTTGACTGTTTATGAAGTTCCCATGGATATGGCTCCTGAAATAAGCTAATTCAATTAAAGTTGGAAACAGATTTCGCTAACAATTTAAAAGGATGAAACTGTAGATCTATCAATCATTCTCTGAAAGACCGGAAATACCATGTACAAGAAGTTCCGAAAACATTAGCAAGATGATCCATTCAACATTTTAAATTATTTAAATTCTTTCTATAGTACCGCCTCGAATTATCACTTACTGACTATTCAAATAAATGAATCGGAGTCCATCTGTAGCTATGGCGTTAAGAGGATTTGGATTTCTACATATCGACTTAAAACAAATAAGATTATGAGACATTGCGAAGTTGCTTTATCATTATTCTAATGTTTAAGTAAATATGAAATATATTTTAGACTAGTCAGGTCATAGCTACATGTTACTTATTGAAATTGACATTTCTGTATAGTTATGAATAAAAAGAAAAATAATATCTTATATTTCCCATGATTCAACAAGCCGAACACTAACGCAAAAGAATCGGCACAAAATGTTGAAATAGCGATATGTTCAAAGTAGATATAATATTCAATGTATGCATAAAACATTAAATGTTAAAATTGGAGTCTGCATTGTTTCGTCCAAACTGCCTGCGTCTTTCAGACTGCAAATGTCGTCTTTTTTTCCAAAGTGTTTATATACATGTTAAGTTGAAAGACAGTGAAATACATATTATACCAAAAACGTGATCCTATGTGGCCTGCCTTTGCACGATTAGAAGTCATTGGTATAAACTTTCCACAACGTTAAATTAAGGCACCAAAAATACTTGCAGTAGAAAAAACATAAATAAACTGCAATTACCGTAATCATGATTTAACACCGTTAAAATATGTATACTTGCAGTATCTAAGATCACAAACAGGTTGTATCTTTGGTATCGATGTGACAATTAGCTTTTCATTGCTCATTGTCACAGCACATTTGCATGAAGCGAGAGAATATTTCATTATTTAAACATACGAATACATTACCCTCAACTCCAATGATCAGGAAAAGCTTCCGATTTTATACTTCCTATAACACATAACACAATCAAACAAAATAAAAAAAAAAAAACGACATGTCAGTAATAAAATGTACTAAGTACACCAGCCAAAGTGTCCAGACTGATGGTTCTTCATTGCTTCTAATGAATCGTTCATAGAGCATCATCATATCTATTTATAGAAACATTGGTCATGGTGTTATGGAACAACAAGAGGCCCATGGGCCTTTACGGTCATCTGACAAACACTTACACTTACAGCAGGGACACACCCCTCAGTCCAGCATTATTACCATAAATTATTTATCGCAGCCACTTATGTTTTAGATCAAATTTGGTTTTTATCTATTTAGCTTGTCCAGGAAGAGCAGCATCATAAAGCAAAATTTTAGCCAAGTTCCCATTTTTGGGGCATGCCCCTCTGTCCCAATGGGTCAGACAAGACTCATTTATATCAATTAGGATTGCCTTTCCCCAATGATGTTTCATACTAAATATGGTTGTAATCAATTAAGGCATTAAGGAGAAGGAATTTAAGAAATGTTTAACCTAAGCGCTCCTTTTGCCCCATTTTTTTCCCCCAGGGGTCAGACCTGTCTCATTAAAAAATATGATTGCCGTCACCTTATGTTTCACATCGAATTAGGTTGTAAACCACCAAAAGGTTAGGGAGGATTAGGATTTAACAGCAAATATTCACCAAAGTTCCCCTTTTGGGGCCCTGCCCCTCAGGCCCCAGGGGTCACACTAGCCTCGTTTATATAAAATATGACCACCCTTCCCAAAGGATGTTTCACACCATATTTCGTATTAATCCACCCAAGGGTTAGAGAGAAGTAGGATTTATAGCAAAAATTCACCAAAGTTCCCCTTTTGGGGCCCCGCCCCTCTGGCCCTAGGGGTCAAACCAGCCTCATTTATATAAAATATGATTGTCCTCCTCCAATGATGTTTCACACCAAATTTGGCAATAATTCACCTCGGGGGTTAGGAGGAGTAGTATTTTAAAGCAAAATTTCATCAAAGTTCCCCTTTTGGGGCCCTGCCCATCTGGCCCCAGGGGCCACACCAGCCTAATTTATATAAAATATGACCACCTTCCCCCAACGATGTTTCACACCATATCTTGTTGAAATCCACCAAAGGGTTAAGGAGGAGTAGGATTTTATAGCAAAATTTCATCAAAGTTCCCCTTTTGGGGCCCCGCCCCTCTGGCCCCAGGGGCCACACCAGCCTCATTTATATAAAATATGACCACCCTCCCCCAATGATGTTTCACACAATATCTGGTTGAAATCCACCCAAGCGTTAAGGACGAGTAGGATTTTAATTGCAAAATTTCATCAAAGTTCCCCTTTTGGGCCCATCACTCTGGCCCCAGGGCTCACACCAGCCTCATTTATATAAATATGACCACCCTACCCCAATGATGTTTCACACCAAATTTAGCTGTAATCCACCAAAGGGTAAAGGAGGAGTAGGATTTTATAGCAAATATCCACCAAAGTTCCCTATTTGGGGCCAGGCCCCTCTGGCCCCAGGGGTCACACTAGCCTCATTTATATAAAATATGACCGCCCTCCCCAAATGATGTTTCACAACATATCTGGTTGAAATCCACTAAAGGGTTAAGGAGGAGTAGGATTTTATAGCAAAATTTCATCAAAGTTCCCCATTTGGGGCCCCGCCCCTCAGGCCCCAGGGGTCACACTAGCCTCATTTATATAAAATATAACCGCCCTCCCAAAATGATGTTTCACAACATATCTGGTTAAAATCCACTAAAGGGTTAAGGAGGAGTAGGATTTTATAGCAAAATTTCATCAAAGTTCCTCATTTGGGGCTCCGCCCCTCAGGCCCTAGGGGTCACACCAGCCTCATTTATATAAAATATGATCACCCTCCCCCAATGATGTTTCACACAATATCTGGTTGAAATCCACCAAAGGGTTAAGGAGGAGTAGGATTTTATAGCAAAATTTCATCAAAGTTCCCCTTTTGGGGCCCCGCCCCTCAGGCCCCAGGGGTCACACCAACTTCATTTATATAAAATATGACCGCCCTCACCAAATGATGTTTCACACCAAATTTAGTTGTAATCCACCCAAGGGTAAAGGAGGAGTAGGATTTTATAACAATATTCACCTAAGTTCCCTTTTTGGGGCCCCGCCCCTCTGGCCCCAGGGGTCAGACCAGCCTCATTTATATAAAATATGATTGCCCTCCCCCAATGATGCTTCAAACCAAATTTGGAAGTAATCCACCCAAGCGTTAAGGAGGAGTAGCGTTTTGAAAGAAAAAGTTTACGGACGGCGCACGACGACGGACGAAGCACGATGACTATAGGTCATCCTGACCCTTTGGGTCAGATGACCTAAAAAAAAAATTAGGTGTCACCCTTTCAACATGTTTTGCATCCAGCTGTATCACAGAACAGAAATTATCCTCTTAGGGGGTATACTCATAACTGTATGAGTTCAACACGTGATTACTCCACGACGGTCGTCAGCTGACAATATGTTCTCTACACATATTGCGGAAATCTGTTGTGAAAAGTCGAGCCCCTCACGAATTTTCACATCGGTAGAAATATATGGCAATACATCTTCATTTTTTATACAAATGACCCAGGGTCCAGTTCTTGTGTCATCTCTTGATGTCTCAGCGCCGCAAACAAGTGTTTCCATGTGAGGACGACCGACGCTGATTCCTGAAAAGTTGGGAAATATATGATATGCGATCACTCTTCCAACTTCTACACATGATCCGAAGTCTACGGACGTTTCATCGCTATGGCGTATCTTTACAATAGCGGTATTTTGAAACACAGACATTGTTGGTAGACATTGTTCTTAACACAATCCTCCAGATCGTATGCGTGTTTGATGTTTATGTATCAATGGCAAAGACTCAAATCTCTGACGATTTTCACGGAAATCGTTCTATCAATTTTTCTATCCTGCGTTACATTGACTGGAATCTCCATAGACACTAGATTACATCTGCTATGCAGTAAGATAACCTTGTTACCTTGGTACATAACAATGAAACAGATTACGATACCGTGTATTTCGTCTAAACACAAATACTTATTCCATCTTCCATCAACTTTTTTACAGGAATAGGAACACTCCTTGTAAAATAAAAATTCTTGTGACTAGAATAAAAAAAACAGTTTTGTTTATAAAACACTGCTACATTGTAGACGTCCGTTCTCGTGTAAACACACTAAACCGCCGGCGAAGATGGGCTCGGATCAATTTGGGTGAGCCAAGTGGCGCGTGCGATAATGACAACTTCCTCTGGACCTTTAAGTGAGTGTCACGTTTTTCCAGTATCTGGAAAATATTGAATTTCAAATATTTATTGAAAACAAACAACATGAAGATAATAAAAAAAGGAAAAGTAACATAATACATTGTTCAAATGTCGTCTGAAACAAACATTATGATATTGAAATAGTGAAAAAGTGAGAAAAAAAACAAAAACAAAAAAGCATCTACTTCCCGATATTTCGATATATTGAATTGGCAGTACATTCTTTTATTTAAACGATTGTACAGAAGACTTATCTATGACACATTTGAAAATAGCTAACATTTAGAGTTTATGCCAAATACTAAATATAGAACTGCATCACAAAACTGTTTCGTCCTTCTAGGACTCGTAAGTGACGTCAGGGTAGCAGGGAATGCGAATTGACCCCATAATGTAATTTCACTATTGTCTATTTAGTGCAAATGTGGCGGAGACATCCAGTCTTGGAAATTAATATTAAATACAATTTTCATAGAATATTTTAAACAGTGTGTATAACATATATATATATAATATATATATATATATAATTAATAGTATAATAGTGAGGTTGTGAGTTTCTGTCAATTGTATGTCACCGTCTATGTCAACTGTAGTCAAGTCGTGTCAGTGTCCATGTCAAGTGCCATGTGCTTATGTTTTGTATTTGTGACCCTTGACCTCATACCCTTCACCTGTAACCATATGACCACCTTTTGCACACCTGGCCCACCCTGCACATGCAGAGCTGGGACAGAGATAGTTGGACCACCAGGGGACACACAGAGCCATGATAATATAAGGTATTTTTAAGTATATGCATAAAGTTCTTTAAGTTAGTTTTAAGTATTGTAGTTCACTTAGAAATTGTATTTGTACATACCATTGTAGCCAATTACAATATTACCTGGTAATTAATTGTCTTCAGGTTCAGTATCTACTTTATCTGCAAAAATATGTAAGGTGTTGGGCCTGGCGGCCATATTGAAAATAATTCTTAATTATTTCTAAGTTCAGGCCATTTGTCCAATATAGCACTTTTAAGTGGTATTTTAGTTATCTCTGAAGTATTTTTATAGATATATATATATTTGTCACTGTATAAAGTATAGTGGTATATGGTGGTTTTTTTCATTTTGTCAGGTTCTTTGTAACAACAGGACGGAATTGATATTGAGAACCCCTGTCACATTGATAGAGTAAGTGTTATTAACATAAGACATGTCAAATTAGTTATAAGGTCATTTTCCTTATCATCCATATTATTGTTAATGTAATTTGGGGATGATGTAATTGTATTATTATCATGGTAACTGTATGTGGTCATATGTAGAGTTTTATTACTGTATTGTTAAATGTATCTGTGATGTCCATATCTACTGTAAATTGATAGTATTTGTTTCTACTGTTTTAGGGTGTCTGACTGAAGTTGTCTATGAATAAAACGTGAAAAGAACTGTGCCATTGTGGTTATCAATCAGCCTCTGCCCAAATCCCCACCCCGTTTCATTGGCGCCCAACGTGGGGCAGAGGCGCCCAACATCAGTACAGAACAGTTCTGAGAACTTTCAACATGTTTCCATATGTGGAGAGGAAGATGATGTTCTAGTGAAGCTAAGAAGGTAACAGTTAGCTTTATATCGCCGGTTGCCGGTTAGACACGATATTTGCCACGCTTTTAACCAACTTTACCTATGAACTTCACCAACATGCTATTTTTGAATATAACTATATATATATTCATGGGAAGTCGCCAAGTGCTCGCAACTCAGAAGACCAGTGAATTCCACGGGGTACGTGTGCTGTGACCCCATACGCGTACGTGAGTTTCTAATCGAACAAGAGGTTACGTCACATCGGAAGTCAACGTTATACCGGAAGTGATTGCGGAAAACAGAACTTTACATTCTATCGCCGAGAAGTTACTACTGCAGTTTATGGAACATTGAACAATTACTGTTACAAGGAATGTCATACATCACCGGGAATACTACGTGAGACTCGAACTGTTAACTTAATTGTGTATGAATATTGTTTTTTGCGTGTTTTTTTTTTAAAACAATTTAGTTGTAACTTGTGTACGATAGATAGATTACTCATATTTCGTGTTACAATACTGTCATATTTTTGGTAAGTACATAGTGTTAAATTCTACCAGTGGGTTAAAGCTCTGAAGCAGGTCACCTACCCATTACCCTATTAACTTACTCTCATTCATTCACACTTGCATTTTATGTTTATATGTTCAGTGTTATATGTAGTACACCCTTGTTTTTTGTTGACTCAGTGTTGAATGTTCTTATTTGTTGTGTGTGGATCTGGTGAGCTAGAGATTTTTCATTGGCATATTCATTTTTTTCTTTGCATATATATATGATTAATTGCTTTGTAGTGGGTACCCAGTGTGGCTGTCCATACTTGGTGTCATTCTGGTCATCTGTCGACGGTAGCAACTAGTGAGCAGGTGCCCCTCCCAATCAAGGGGAGATAATTGTATAGGGTTTGACCCTTAGCGTTATAAGGGGAATAACTCTTTATTTTTTTTTATTTTTTCTCTTGTTGTTGTTGTTAATTATTCCTTACTTT
This sequence comes from Pecten maximus, assembly GCF_902652985.1. Taxonomy (NCBI): domain Eukaryota; kingdom Metazoa; phylum Mollusca; class Bivalvia; order Pectinida; family Pectinidae; genus Pecten; species Pecten maximus. The sequence goes on from NC_047024.1 coordinate 20,512,316, forward strand.
GTTTTTTGTCCCCCTTTCAGCTGATGACTTATATTAGACTTGGTTTTCAGAATTTTCTATTTATTTCAGCTTTGGTTCTATTCTTGTTTAACATCTTACCATTTGTAATGGCTGAGGGTGGACAAGAACCATTAGTTGACAGGTCTGAGGGTGCGGATTCCGAAGTGGATCCAATGAAGGAATTTTTTTGATAAACTCGGGGTGAAGCCCAAGACTAGCAACAAGGAGGAGCTTCAGTCATGGATGGTGAACTATCTAAAGCAGCAAGGGGTCCTAACTACTGCTGATATTGACCGGCCCATTAAGGAGGAAGATGAGGGCACTACCAATGATGACGAAGTCTTTGAAGATGAAAATGCCCCTGTTCAGGTTCATCTTAACAGAAAACCCTGGATTGCCAAGTTTAATGGGACTGATAAGGATAGCTATGCAGTTTGGAGACATCAACTCATCAGCTTGGTGCAGGAGAACCATAAGGCTCAGGATATCATGGATGCTCTCCGTTCATCTCTGCAAGGTAAGGCTGCAAGTGTATTTGCCAGGATTAGGAATGGAGCTTCCATTGAAGAAATACTGAAGAAGATGGACAGCGTTTTTGGAGAGATTGATAGTGAGGCTGATCTCCTTGCAGAATTTTATGGAGCCAAACATCTCAAGGATGAGTCTGTGGCTGATTGGGGATGTAGGCTGGAAAGTGTCCTGGATTCTGTACAGAAGCAGTGTAACCTGCCTTATTCGGCCAACAAGATGTTGAGAAATATGCTGTGGACAGGGTTGAGACAGGACCTCAAGGATATATCGGGGTATTTGGTTGATCAGATTTCCAATTTTGACGATCTTCGTATAGCCCTGAGACGTATTGAGAAGCAGCATAAGATTCCAGCCACCAGTGCAGATGTACTGAAGGAGCCTACAGGGAAGAAGTCTGTACCTGCAAAGTCAGCTCAAGAGGATCCCCTTCAGAAGTTAGCAGTTATGGTACAGCAGCTTACTGTGGATATGGCTGAGTTGAAGAAAGGGAATTCCAAGAAACAGTATGACAACAAGAATAAACAACAAGGAGACAGACATCAACAGTCTCAGCATAACAAGCACAACAAAAATCAACAAGGAAACAACCAACACAGGGAGGATAGGGCTTCTCATCAAGAAGCAACAAACAACTGGGGTGGATCTACTTATCCTCAACACCATAGCCACAATGATGGTGGGACATGGGAACAGCGGGACGAACCAACATGTTGGAGATGTGGACAGAGTGGACATCTACAATACGGCTGTCGTGTTAATGTGGATCATGTCCGACGACCACAGGATTTTTGAGAAGGGACACTCTGTAGGTCTGTACCAACAATATAGTCCCAATATAGCGGCCCAGTCCGAGTCACAGCAGCTAGTTGGTGAGGCCAACGAGACCACAGTATTTATTGAAAATATTGCAACACCAGTTTTACTGGATACAGGATCCTGTGTGTCAACCATCAGTACTGGATTTTACCAGGCTAATTTTCCACACTTAGATGTGAAGCCATTGGATATTTTGTTAAACATAGAATGTGCTGATGGGAATCCTTTGCCCTATGAAGGTTTCATAGAGGTGGAACTTTCGTGGGATGGACAGCCTGAAGGTATTAGAGTACCTTGCCTGATGTTAGTGGTGGCGGAGAGTACATATAATTCCCGAGTTCCTGTTCTGCTGGGAACTAATGTACTTGGCAGGATTATGTCTATTTTTCAGTCACGTTATGGAGCACGCTTTATGCAGCGATGTTCCATGGATACCCCATCTTATATCGCTTTTAGATGCATAGCCCTAAGGGAGCAGAGAATGGCCCGTCATCATCATCGATTGGGAATTGTAAAGAGTGCAGAACGCAGAAGTATTACCATTAACCCTAACCGACAGGTTGTTGTGTCAGGATATGTGGACAAAGGTCAGCACTATCCTAACTCATGTGCTTTATTACAAACATGTAAGGACTCTGTCCTTGAATCTGACCTCAGTATTGCACCGACAGTTATAAATTACAACTACAGAGGGACAGGACCAGTGCAGGTAAGTATCGCCAATCTCTCTACTCGCACTGTAACGATAACACCTGGGGCGGTGTTGTGCGAATTGCAACCTGTAAGTATTGAGCTGTTGGAAACTCGGGTGGACTCCGCGAAAGATGATTCAACACTTTCCAAGATTGATTTCACACAAGGCAGTCTCACTGATGAGGAATTTCGTGAGGGAACCAAGGTTATTGAGTATTTTGATGACATTTTTTCTCACGGGGATACCGATATTGGACACAGTACCACTGTCCAACATTACATCAACTTAGAAGATACCAAGCCATTTAAACAGAAACACCGGCGAATACCACCTGGCCTGTATGATGAGGTTAGAGCCCACCTTCAGACACTGCTGAACTCTGGTATCATTAGAAGATCTCGCAGCCCCTGGGCATCAGCCGTTGTTTTAGCTAGGAAGAACGATAATTCCCTCAGGATGTGCATTGACTACAGAGAGCTGAATAAGATGTCGATACGGGATTCCTATGCACTTCCTCGTGTGGAGGATATTCTCGACTGTTTGGCGGGTTCACGTTTCTTCTCTGTTATCGATATGAAAAGCGGATACCACCAGGTTGAAGTTGCTAAAGTACATAAGGAGAGGACGGCTTTCACAGTGGGCCCTTTAGGGTTTTACGAATTCAATCGCCTCCCATTTGGCTTGACAAACAGCCCAGCAACCTATCAACGTCTAATGGAGGATATCCTGGGAGACTACAATTTGAACATCTGTCTCATATACCTCGACGATGTGATTATTTTCTCAAGAACATATCAAGAACATATGGAAAGACTTCAAAAAGTGTTTCAGCGGATCAGAGAGAGTGGATTGAAGCTTTCCCCAAAGAAGTGCAAGTTTTTCAAGGAAGAGGTCGTCTATGTTGGACATTGTGTTTCGGCAGCTGGTATTAAGCCCGATCCTGCGAAGACAGAGGTAATACGGACATGGCCCACTCCGAAAACCCCAGAGGATGTCCAACGCTTCCTGGGGTTTGCGGGATACTACAGGAAATTCGTGAGAGATTTCTCGAAGATAGCTAGGCCTTTGTCGGAGTTGATGCCAGTGCCAAAACGGAAAACATCAAAGACCAAGCGGAATCAGAACTCTGTGCAGAAAGCCTGGGAATGGGGAGAGCGGCAACAGTTAGCATTCCAGACCTTGAGACAGGCCCTAGCAGAACCACCCATTCTTGGATATGCGAACTATAGCTTGCCATTCGAGTTACACACAGATGCATCGCAAGATGGGTTAGGCGCTGTTCTTTACCAGGAACAAGAGGGTGTGAAGAAAGTCATTGCCTATGCCAGTAGGGGCCTTACCAAGGCGGAGAGGAATTACCCGGCCCATCGCTTGGAGTTCCTGGCATTGAAATGGGCGATTTCTGAAAAATTTAAGGACTATCTGTATGGAGCACAGAAGTTTATAGTATTAACAGATAACAACCCATTAACATATGTGCTTTCTACAGCAAAGTTGGATGCCACCGGGCACCGTTGGTTGGCTGCATTGGCTGCTTATAACTTTGAGATACGGTACAGGCCTGGAACCAGCAATATAGATGCTGACACTTTGTCGCGCCTACCAAGGCAGGAATCGCAACCCAGCCTGGAGTGTATTGCAGAAGATACCATCAAGGCCTTATGTGGAGCTATCACCACGGAGCCTATCATTGGGAAATGCAGTATGTCTGTCGATGCTGTGGATGTTTTTGAGCAGCCTGACGAGTATAATCTTACTGAGTTAACATTCCGGGATTGGAGAAAAAAACAGGAACAGGATCCTAGGCTAGCACCCTGGATGTCTGCAGTGAGAAAGGGAGTGAGACCTAAATGGAAGGATATCCCTCATACGCCGGAGAATGCAGCGTTGCTTAAGAATTTTTCCAATCTCAAGTTCAGGCAAGGAGTCTTGCATAGGGTGACAATGGTAGAGGATGTTGAGCACATACAGCTTGTTTTGCCGACAGCTTACCAGGAGCGAGCCCTTCAGGAACTTCACACTGACACGGGACACCCGGGAAGGGATCGGACCGCGAGTTTAGTTCGAGATCGGTTTTATTGGCCAAACATGTTTACTCATATAGAGAAATGGGTTAAGTCATGTCCGAGATGTCTTCGAAGAAAATCACCGGTGGACAGAGCTCCCATGGTCAGTATCACATCTAGACAACCTATGGAATTAGTCTGCATTGACTACCTGTCATTGGAAACTTCAATCGGGGGATATCAACATATTCTAGTTGTAACCGACCATTTTTCAAGGTATGCGCAGGCCTTTCCAGCGAAAAATCAAACAGCCAGGACCACCGCTGATATCCTTTTTCGGAATTTCATGGTCCATTATGGATTTCCCCAACGCCTCCATTCCGATCAGGGAGCGAACTTCGTCGGTAAGGTTATAACAGAACTTTGCGCATTAGCAGGGATAAGGAAATCTAGAACATCTCCTTATCATCCCATGGGAAACGGTATGACCGAACGATTTAACCGTACTTTATTGGACATGCTAGGCACTCTAGATGTAGACAAGAAAAAGGATTGGAAATCACACGTGGCCCCGCTGGTTCATGCATACAACTGTACCAGACACGAGAGTACTGGATACACACCATATTTCTTGATGTTTGGCAGGGATCCGAGGTTGCCGATCGACATCGCTTTTGATCTCCGGAAAGATGACTCCAGTTCATTCGTTCCCATGACGAAGTATGCGAAGGATTTACGGGAACGGCTGAGGCATTCCTATGAGGCGGCGGCTGCAGCCTCACGGAAGAGACAGAGCCGTCAGAAGGGAACCTATGACCTTAAGACCAGAGGGGCATCTATTCAGGAAGGGGACCGTGTTTTGGTTCGGAAGTTAGCGTTTGAGGGGAAACACAAGATTGAGGATAGGTGGGAGGATGCGCCCTACACAGTCATAAAGCAACCAAGTTATGATATCCCTGTTTTTGTTGTTGAGAGTGAAGCTGATGGTCGTAGGAGGACACTCCATAGAAATAATCTACTACCTATCGGTTATCTTCCGACAGAGGAAGAGGTTCCGAAAATATCAGAGTCTGAAACACCAACACCTAAGCCTAAGCCTAGGCCACGGAAAATACAGGCACCACTTATAATTGAGAAACAGGAAGATCACAAAGGAAATAGTGAAGAGGGTGAAGATGATGAAGATGAGGATGAAAACTCAATTCTACTGGAAGTAACTCCTGTCAGGAAACCTCTCTCAGAGGAGAGGTCTTTATTGGACGGGGAGGAGACTAGTGAAGTACAGACACCGGTACCGGAATATTTGCCGCAACAGCAAGACGGTGGTGACGACCCCGTTGAGGCTGTGCGGGAGGAGGAGGTTGTCACGGCCGAGCCATCGGAAGGAGGTGGAGCGGAGTCAGATTTATCTGGGAAGGCAGAACCGGAAGGCCGCCCCACAAGGAATCGACAGCCTCCCAAATGGATGAGAAGCGAGGAGTATGTCTTGGCTCAGCAGATTGTGGAGCCCGAGTGGAAGGAAAAGGCAGATATCCTCGAGAGGTTGATCAACCGTGGTAGCCTGGTCAATGCTCGGACTCTAGACCGGGTGGCAAACTGTTTGGTAGACATCTTGTCCAGTAGTGGGTAAGTTGTTTTTTTATTTCAGCATGACATAGCAGTTTTGATAAGCATGTTTTTATTTTCTTGTAGCCGCAGGACTTAATTCGAATTCCGGGACGTCATTCAACCTTGAGGGGGTGTATGTGGCGGAGACATCCAGTCTTGGAAATTAATATTAAATACAATTTTCATAGAATATTTTAAACAGTGTGTATAACATATATATATATAATATATATATATATATATAATTAATAGTATAATAGTGAGGTTGTGAGTTTCTGTCAATTGTATGTCACCGTCTATGTCAACTGTAGTCAAGTCGTGTCAGTGTCCATGTCAAGTGCCATGTGCTTATGTTTTGTATTTGTGACCCTTGACCTCATACCCTTCACCTGTAACCATATGACCACCTTTTGCACACCTGGCCCACCCTGCACATGCAGAGCTGGGACAGAGATAGTTGGACCACCAGGGGACACACAGAGCCATGATAATATAAGGTATTTTTAAGTATATGCATAAAGTTCTTTAAGTTAGTTTTAAGTATTGTAGTTCACTTAGAAATTGTATTTGTACATACCATTGTAGCCAATTACAATATTACCTGGTAATTAATTGTCTTCAGGTTCAGTATCTACTTTATCTGCAAAAATATGTAAGGTGTTGGGCCTGGCGGCCATATTGAAAATAATTCTTAATTATTTCTAAGTTCAGGCCATTTGTCCAATATAGCACTTTTAAGTGGTATTTTAGTTATCTCTGAAGTATTTTTATAGATATATATATATTTGTCACTGTATAAAGTATAGTGGTATATGGTGGTTTTTTTCATTTTGTCAGGTTCTTTGTAACAACAGGACGGAATTGATATTGAGAACCCCTGTCACATTGATAGAGTAAGTGTTATTAACATAAGACATGTCAAATTAGTTATAAGGTCATTTTCCTTATCATCCATATTATTGTTAATGTAATTTGGGGATGATGTAATTGTATTATTATCATGGTAACTGTATGTGGTCATATGTAGAGTTTTATTACTGCATTGTTAAATGTATCTGTGATGTCCATATCTACTGTAAATTGATAGTATTTGTTTCTACTGTTTTAGGGTGTCTGACTGAAGTTGTCTATGAATAAAACGTGAAAAGAACTGTGCCATTGTGGTTATCAATCAGCCTCTGCCCAAATCCCCACCCCGTTTCACAAATGTTCAAAATCCTATCATAATTCTATTAATAATAATGATATTCGATTTAGCAAAAACAGTTAAGTCCCCATCAAATTTTCTAAACAGAGATTCACGTGTGTATCAGTAATAACCATTAGCTGTCCCTTGTATTTACATAACTATAGGTTTGCACGGATTTTACACGAACGTATGTTTAGAGAAACATATTTGGGGATACCAATATTTACCTTTCGGACAAGCATGTGGAAAATCTTCGTCACTCCCTCGGAATCTGATGACGCAGAACATTCGGAAATCATGTACCCAGTGTTTCGCCATTCGATATCCTCTGATTTCTGGGTAGAGACAGCCCTGGGGTTGCGAAAAATATATATGTTAGATTAACACACTGAGAGAGAGGCATTACAATTTGGTGTCATTAACTTTTTCCAATTGATTAAAATTCGTCCAAAATTGTTTTATAAAATCAGTATTTTTTTCAATTTATGTTTAACAAAGAAAAAGCATACTTAAACCGAAGAACGTATATTTTTTTATAAAATATATATATCTTCGTACCAAATTGGGCTTTCAAAGCATTGCATAAATTACATTGTCCCTAGAATTAGCTTGAATTATGCTGACATGATAATGATGATGGCTTTGGCATAAACTGTATACATGCATGAACATAAAAACATTAGATTAGTTTTTCGCATATGAATTGACACATACTTTGTTTATCTATACGGTGTAAAGCAGTAAATAGGCGTCAATTTGCGTTTATGTGAGAAGGAAAACGAGGGAGGTGGTAGAATTTAGGAGGAAAGAAATGTATGGCGTCTTTGAACGAAATATCTTTGTAGCAGCCAATTTTATAGAGTGTTTTGATTCCATTCAACTTTGTTAAATAGTGTTGCTATCAAAGAAAAGGAAGTTAACAAAGTTAAGATGGGATGGTTCCATTGTAGAGATGTACTTATAGCGTGTTGTCCATGGACACAGCAAGTAAACGAAAACAGAAATAACATTATCTTAAAAAAGAATCAAATAAGAATCAAAAGAGATCCCATTTTATATTAAAAGACTTAGATCGTTGTGGAATTGCATTAATTACCGAGAAGAGGAAGGCTTGTTATGTAGGAATGAAAACATGTATTTAGATTGTAGTCTTACCGAGCGTGGTCAAGGTCACATTTGTTGCCTAGCAACACCAGTGGAATGCATGAACTACGTTCTCTTCTCAGCCAATCAACGACGGATTCGGCTACGTCAAAACTCTGTCGATCGGTGATGGAGTACACAACAACTGCGCCATCAATCTTCTGGAGACACTCCTTCGAACTAGACTTTTTGTCTATGCTCTGTTACAAAGAACAATATAAAAAATATTCTTATGACAGTTAATGAAAATACTAATACATATATATAGAACTTACAGATTCTCATATGCTACATAACATAACAGGGCAATTACAGTTTTTTGTAAGATGTTCGCAACTCATAGTGTGGCTTTTGTATTTAAAAAGTTTTTTTTATAGATTTCCTGCATTTGACTGCATCCTCCCATATAACAGTTTGTCTTCAGATTAATTAAGATGTTGCCGTACTCAGACCCGAGAGCGTTTTTTTATATTGCACTGACACGAGTGTAAGATCCTATTTATCACAATACACATTCATGAGAAATGAACGGAAACCATGCAATCTAGTTTCCTGATTCAGCTGCAATTTCCAACTTGGACATTATTTTTTATCGTTAAATCTTTCCTCTAAGAAGCATTTCCATTGGCTTAAAATCAATATTATCATCCCGTAAAAGCAGTGTATACTAATTTCTAGTAAATTAGTAAAACAGTAAATTTAGTTATAAGGATTAACATGCGTATGTTTTTGATATTTTCAAGTTATAACTCTATACCATAAAAATATGTTCAATTTAATCTTTAGTTACTGCCGAGAAAATGTCAATGGCATGATGTCATTTTTGAAGACGTCATTTTATTGTTATAACATATGTGTGTCGTGCTATATTCATGACCTGGACGTATCGCGTATAAGAAGAGGCCAAAAAAGTGAAAACAAAACACATTGTTCTTTATTCAATTCCTTATATGACCTCTAAACTAACCTTGCCTCCAACGTCTATGACCTTGAGAGACACTTGCTTGTCATCCAACGTGATGCTCCTTTCGTACGCCATTTCATCGCACTGCGCATACTCCGTTAGAAACCTTCCGGTCAGAAAGCGGACAACTAGTGCTATAAAAATAAAAGCAGACGATATCAGAATAAAGATAAACAATGTTACACTATTTCTATCATGTTACTACTTTAGTTCTGAACAGTAGTTATTTATAGCAATGCCAGATCTGACCTCCTGCTAAAGAGAAACAATATGGGCGGTATCGAAGCAAGCACGCCAAATTTTACCTTTAACTGACCTTTATCATCAACGAGTGTGTGCTTCATGATAAGTAGCAGGGTAAGAGGTACACCATGGTTGCTGATATTCTTTATTTAACCAAGCATTAATCCGTAGCAAAAATACAACATCAAGGTTAAACCAAGAAGTGGAGAAATACTTTTTAGTATTCGTAGCAGAAATGTTAAAAGCAAAAAGTAAAAAGTCTGGGATACGATCATTTGACGAAAAAAAATAAAAAATAAAAAAACAAAACAAAAAACCCCGTAAAACTGCTTTCAATGCTGAAGACATTACAAAATGAAACAAACATATGCAATGTACACCGCAGAGATCACAATAGAGACGAAGGTTGTATGTGCTGAACAGAATAGCGAACAAAACGGATATGGCACAGTTTCTCTGCACATCTTATCAACTGATTTTTAGTTATCAAGAATGAGAAAATGTTTGACTTTCACACGTTCTCTTTAAATATAAGTTATAAATTCAATTAAAGCAACAACCAATCTGAAGTGTTAACAATGTCATCGTAATATGTATACTATTCGGGATAACTCTAAACCTACATAACCATTTCGCGTGTTCTATTTGTGATACCTCTTAATCTACATAAACACTACATGTACTATTCGGAATACATCTAAACTTACTTAATTATTACATGTTCTATCCATGCTACCTCTTAATCTATATAAACATTACACGTACCATTCGGATACCTCTTAATTTACATAAATATAGTTGTTATTGTTATGATTAGCGATTGAGATCAAAGACATACCTTTCTCGACGTGGGTGGCAATTAAATGATAAGAATTGAAATACTGATAGATGTTGAAATATGCTTATAAATTGTATATTTAAACTACCACGAAGACTCCACGTGATACATATGGATCTAGGTTTTAAAAATCCGGCATTATCTATGTTTGTTTTTTTAGCACTCCGAACACGTGCAATTGAAACACAATTAGCTACCTTTAGAACACCAACCAGGAGAGGTAGTATCAAATTCCTAAACAGAACGTGCAATGAGTTAATAAAACTACTTCTCAGATAAGAATTAAGATGATCGGGCTGATTGTATTTACTAAAATTTAAAAACAAAATTTTGATTAAGAGCTCAAATAAAAATATCTTTAACAAACATCATTAAATACCATACATGGGTCAATTTATATAATGTTTCGGTTAAATAAATAACATGAGAGGATAAAAATATCCAATGATAAGTTTATCAAATATATTTCTTTAAACTAACGTATGAATGAATATGAAAGAAAAGTTGTATGTCTGATAAGTCTCCTCTGTGAGGACACCAATTATATGTACTCCATGTTTTTGATCAATAAAATTATTTTGAACATAAAAAAAATGATGAGTTTGAAATAAACGTATTTTATTGGTTTGTTTCAGGAATATGATTTAAGAAACAAAGAGATGGAATGAGAGAGCGTGGAAATGGTACATTTTCTTATCGGAAGTTAAATTCCGATATAGGTTACATCAGAAGAACAGATCGGAGTGAAACTTGGGAAGCAAGGTGGCCATCACACACGTATGTACTCCACAGTACGGAATAGATAGGTAAAAGCCATCTAATGTTACATCTATGATATATATTCTAGTGTTGCCTGACTGACGTTTGTTAATGTTTGGGTGTTACCCACTTGTAGACGGTATCAATGAATATACCCCATTTCTCTCAAACCGATAACAACTCAATCGTGCATAAGGTAAGTAGAGATTAAGTCGATATGCAGCAACAGGCCTCAGGCTATTTTTTCTCAGTTCTTAAATAAACATCGTAGCTCTCAACCATGTGCAAAATAAACAGGAAGTTATCATATAGATATTATTCCTATCAAATATTGCATCAGTGTTTAAAAAAAATCATTCCAGCCCAGATCCGTAAATGTAAACATATTTATTGTCATGATTCAGTTGTTGCTTGCTACGTTATCTTAATTAAAGGACTCATTTTAATTTTAGGGATTCATCCAGCTGTCTACAAACTATTAGTTATTTTGTGTTATTTGTCGACTCGTCTCGTGTACAGCAACATGTAGTGTTGTGCTCTTTATCAGATTTATGTGGCTCTGTAGCCCGAGCTTCATCTGCCCCTGACACCATGTCTGGTGTTGTCAGGACCAGAGGAAACTCGGGCTAGTTGCTCTGCAGCCAAGTGGTTACGTATATGTCGATTAAGAGGCTAAGAATTATCCGGATACGTCAACCCACAGCAACAAAAAATATACACACGTAGCAGGGAGTCATCCCATAACAACAACCAGCATTAGCGACACTTAACCATAACACAATAGGCCACAGCGTCAATGTGACATGCCCGACATTGCATTATAGCTTCAAGCAGACATGCACAACCTGAGGAGCCGACACATGGACCGACATGAATTTGGAAGGGAAGGCCAGACCAAGGAAACAAAACCGAAGCAAAACAAACAAAAAGGAAAGACAACAGAAATCCTTTATAAAAGACACACATAGACGTAATGTGTATTTGTGATATTTCATAGATTTCTGACGTTCAAAAATATGCTTATCATTAATGACTTATCATAGTACACAGCTATATGAGAGTAGACATTTTTACGTTAGGAACTTGGGATTTTCAGAACGAGATTGTTCTCACAGGTGGGTTAGATGTTGTATATTACAGGCCTACACTTTGCTAATGAAGTGATCTTTCCCCGAGATTAAGGGCGTGTTTTCATGTACATTTTTTTCACCCTTTTATGATTAATATGTTTAATCCCTGAATCATCGTGTGAAAAAAGCTTCAAAGATTTTGATATCAACAAGGCCATTTCAAACTGTGTATAAATCTCACCCTAATCTACTGTAATTATATCTTTATTTGATTTTATGCTCATTTAGATATTATTTGATATATTCATAACCTACAGCTATTAGAAGGAATATATATAAGATAAACGTATTAAATGATAAAAATAAACATTAAATGTAAATGACGATTTATCCATTTGATGAAGAGAGGTGTTTTAAAGGTTAAGTCTGAAGCTAAACTGCGTTTGATGTACCTTATATTAATATATTAATATGTACCGTATATTAATATATATATATATGTGTGTGTGTGTGTGAAATGTCGACAAGTCATGTTTCTCAGTAAGTTAGGGGTTTTCACATAGGTAAGTCTTTCCCTGGTTCGATATGAGTGTTTATTTGCATGATTCATTTACAACACATATTTGCAGAAAATGATACTTTGGTGGTTCGCTTTAAAGAAAAATGCACTGTCGAAAAGCTGGTCTACTCAAACATGAATGTCATATATTTGTCAGACAATAATGACTCAATGACTGTTGTAAAATAAACGTTTTCATTGACTTCCGCCCGCACACATTATCATCCCATAAACTCCCGCGAGAACTGGGTCAATTGACTTAAGTCTACTTGGATAGTAACGTTATTAGGTGTATGTTACGTAATAACTTTGAGAACTGTGGCGTACAGTGAACATTTACGAGATGTTTATATGGGGAAAAGTCTACATTTAAACATCTTTGAATGACTTCATAACCGACTTACGGGGTGGGGGAGGGGGGTGGGGGGGTCTTAGAACATGGTTTAGAGGGGTAGAGGGGGAGGGGGAGGTATAAGAACATGGTTTATAGACAGTGTCGTGGTAACTTATATCCTTGACTCCAAATTACTCTAACATAACTAAGCCAATCTCATGGCGCACTCATTGTTTATTTCTCTAATTGAATTCATTAGTGACATTTTCATATAAAATGGCAATGTTCATATATTACATGCTTACAAAGATCTATCTTTAATCCGATCAAGATTGGTTTATTTGTTGGTTAAAAATATATATAAAAAAAAAATACATTCATCTTTTTAAAACATTAGCGAAACAAGCTATGTCAAGTTATCTTAATTGGTTGAACCGGATGGAAGCGCGCGAGGGGTTTAACTGTGGCAGGAAACATTGCCCGTGTGGTATGGTAGGTGACCTCATACCTTTTCACGTCTGGTTGGGGAACCGAACCTCTCAGTCACGTTGTTGTTTACAGAACCATATCACATCAATGCAATTATGTTATTCTAGCACGACACACTAAAGTGTTGTTCTGGAACACTTTCTTCAGGTTGGTTAAGTAAATATGACAGAAGTTATATGACACAACCATTATGATATCAATATATTGGTTGTGTCATATAACTTCTATCATACTTAAGTGTTTTATTGTGGGTGTTTATTTATTTTGTTTTATTACTTTCCATTTGTTTATTTATTGTTGTAATTTATATAACTGATATTCTAGAACTATCTGCAATGTATTGATATTTCGTATACATGGAATTGTGAATTGCATTGTGAAGGAAGATTAATAGAAAGGCATATATCTTTTTTAGTTCAATAGTGTCTCGACTGTACCAACGCTTGTAATCATTGTGGAATGTCCAGAATTGCACAAATCCAAGCAATGCTGATATTTCCAGCAAGTTCCCTCACAAACAGATTTAGTGGTTAATCCCCCTTCAAGCCAGGTAAGCGTTTTCTCATGGTTATTTAAAGTCCAGCTGGAATGTCTTTACACGACTAGACTCATCTGCAAGACTATTAAAGAAACTCAGTCGTAAATTTGTTTTCTTATTTGGCTTGTCACTACAATACATGGTAAAGTATTAAGCTTTACAAACAAAATCTACAAATGATTAATAAAATAAAACAAACATTGAATCATGTTGCTCCACAGATACATACGTAAATGGGTTGTCCTGGACGTCTAAGGTCAGTTTAAACTTGATTGGTATTGTCAACACTATAAATTTTTCACATAGCAAAATTTGCCTCGCTCAGTAACAACGCAGTATTTTGATCTTCGAAGCGTACAAGTCGTAAATTATCCGCTAATTATAAAACGTAGTGTCCTGATCTAAATATATGCGTAATATTTTAACTAAAGTTAATCAAGTAGCAAAGACCTGTGATACTTTTGTGTTACCGGTTAAGTCTGATATGTGTGCATAAATTTTTGGTCCGTTGTGATATATTGACGTGTTGAAGGTACTTTTTTTTTTCTTTTTTGTTAAAGCACATTTTCTAATTCTGAAATTATAACATGCACAACAGGTATACATGTTTAATTATCTCTAAGTAACAATATGCGAATACATTTCATGTGTTTTTGAAATTGAAATTCACAAAAACAAATACCTGGTGAATATTATTATCTTGTATGATGCATTATCGCCCTCTGATAAAAATGTACACGAGCTGAGATCCTACGTTAAAATGGTGATAAAAGTTATTTTTGTAGTATATGATGAGAATGTTGATTACATTTAAAAGCAACAACGTCTAATATTAATTGCCAATTCGCCAAAAATATGTGCAACGTAGTACGCTTTTGAGAATAGAATCAAAACCCCAGTGTCGCAGCGGTGCAAAAGTCATTTTGATTTACAAATATCTTATCATTTGCCAACAATATCCGAAGTATGCTGTAAAATTCTTTCGGATTTATTAAAGCGACTATAACTGTAGATTTCACACTTATTTAACGGTAATTTCTTTTTTATAAATAGTGAAATAGATTTAACATAAGCTATAGCGATACACGAGTCTAAACCTCAAACGCTGGTCCATAAATATATTTTTGCATGTTTTAAAAATCTGTTTACCTCTGTTGATATTTGTAAACAATGCTGCACGGAGAAACCCGAATGGAGTCACGTGGGTACGAGTGACGTCATTTCTGTTTACGAGCAGTAGCACATGCATTATTTTTGTTTTGCACTGATTTTTAAAAGCATATTTTATAAAACTTTACAAAGCATGATTGCGAACACTTTTAATTTACGTAATTAATAGAAAGTCTTAGTTTGATATATTTCAATATATATATATATCACTCCCGATAATGTTTCCCAGCCCTTATCTTTACAGTTATAGTCGCTTTAAATGATTCTTTGATGAATCAAAGATAAAATCAATTCATATTGTAGATACATTTCAAACACCCGCCCTCTAACCATTGTCTTTATACAACCTTATCGATATAGTTTTTGGTTTGTTTGTTTGTTCTTTAGTCTTGAAAAGGCACAATAATTGTCTTGCGTACATTCATTTATTTTTTTACATTTCATAAAAATATTTCAAAACGTCATTTGTATTATTTTTCTATATAACTTCCGCATAGGACGTTAAACTGCCCTAGAGAGACCCGAGAGAGCTGGGTTTGTATCAGAAACTGACCACTAAGCATCTTGACCCTCATTGGTTTGTATAAACAACCTTAACATATTGGCTGTAGAGTTAAGTGGTTGTTATTTTTGGCATCTTACAGTAGTGGTTTACGTTTAAACGTTAATCGTTTCTACGTACATTTCTACATGAGTCAGACATGGACGGTAGTATTGTTATATTTAAGATTATAAATAAACTATACTTCACAATCATAATATTCATCCTCTTCCTTCTAAGAACTTACCAAGTGTCAAACCAACCCACCCACCCCCACCCCCACCCCCTCCCTTTCAATGAACAGTCGATATCCCTTTACCATAATACCCCATAAATACAAAAAAAAAGTTATTTTGAACACATATGATACATCTGATGGACGTGCAATAGCCGCCTTTCTCGATTTAACAGAGAACTGCGGCCTACATGTCTCTTAGGTATGCCTGCAGTCCTATTTCTACAAAGCCAGTTTGGATTATATTTTCCCTGCCAAAACCTTGGCATGAACCCGTCAAGTTTCGTTATGGTACATCAATGTCTGTTACTACAATAACAGTCTAGTCAAATAGACCCGAACCCGCCAATTGTATTTTGATAGCTCTGAAAATTTCTGCGTTCGTCTTGGATCATGTCCGCTTGCTTGAAGCTATCTCATATGGTGGGTATTTTGGATCACAATTCTAACGACTGTTTACAGCCATTTGATGTGAGCGTATTTTGGGTCAAAATTGTGAGTAGGTAATATTTTACATAAATCAACCCGAACAAGTTAAAACGTTTAGATAATAAAACATAAAAGTTAGCACGCAGAACTGTGAATCAAAATACCCTCCGCGTGGATGTCATAAAGTGCACTGAGCTTCTAAAGAGATTGTGTGGTCACATTTATAAGTACCTATTTTCCCTGGTAAGTACCTGTAATTTTTACAAGTAAAGCACTCGTCTGTGATTGAAACTAATAATATAAAAGCAATTCCGAAAGTACACACGAAACTTGATACTGTTATAAGAAGTTTTAGAATATAGATTTTGTAAACATTTTAACAGATACTCAAGTCCAATAATCCATTTTATGCAATAACCTTAAATTACAAAGGCACGTATGTTTCATTTTAATAGACATACTATTGCAGTTATCAAATTCAGGTTGATGAAAATATCTTATTCCTTGGTCGATTACCAAACGTTATTAAAATGAAAAAGGAACATCTGATTTGCTGGTTTGAATTTTAAGAACATGTTATAAATGCCGTACAGTTGAGTTCAGGCTCATCATAACACCAGGGCCCAGTTGTTCAAAAGGTGATTAGGTTAATAACATTTGAACAACATTTTTCAAATCCTGATATACAGGTGATAATTTATGATAGAACTTACTTAACAAAACTTTATTAAACTATGAAATTCTTAATTCACTTCCAACTGGCATAATCTAAAGATGATATACTCACAGGTTTTGCAACAAATGAGAAATGGGATATTCACTAATCAAGTGATTAAGCTAATCACCTTTTGAACAACTGGGTCCAGATTCACTACTGGTGCACAAAGTTGGTGCTACAGGTGGACAAGAAGTGGACATAGCTCTACCTAAACATGTATGACCATGAAAGCCTCCACGTGTATTGAGTCCCTGTCTACCAACTGTAGTATGCCTTACCTCCAAGTACATAATCTTACTTCTTAAGCATTCTAAATGAAAATTCATTGTTATATGCTAAGAAGATGTAATTTTGTAGTAGGGCTGAGCAGTGCAATGCCATGGCTATGTTTCAAAGCAGGCGAAGATAAGCTAGTATTGTACATGTAATTCATGTGGACAATTCTTTACTGTAAATTGAAACCCCAGTGCTTACGATCAGTGTTGTATTTTTTAAAGACATATTATTTTGTTGTAGATAGGAGTAATGAAGATATCCTGTCTCAGTCTAATGGTAAGAAAGGAACTACAGTGTAGTAGAATGCATAAGGTCTAGTACCAAGCCAAGTAATGAGAAGGGGAAAGGAAACATATTCTGTTCAAGTTTTGGCCCGAACATCCTTATATTTATCTAAAGGGAAATTCATATCATCCTGAACCAGTAAGGTGAACTTATACTCCTCTCCATTTTTTTCAATTTCAATCAGATTGAACTTGCACGTAACGCGCAGAACGTATCATGACATGGAGCACCTAGCTTCACCGCACGTGCCAAGGTACTTGTTGTTGATATGTATTGGCCGTGTTGATGCACGTGGAGAGGAGATAGTATCGATATCTATGTTCGTGTGTGAACTAGTTTTCACTGACTGCATTAGTTTGTTTTTATGGCAGGCAAGCCCTGACTACGTATATAACTCTGTTACTATTGATTGAAAAAATATTCTAATGCTTAAGAACAGCGCATATGACGTATTAGACACTGATTTCAACTAGCAATAAGTCGAGGGTATAGTGGTTTAAACAGTTAATTCTACATTTATCTGAAGTGATGGATTTTACCGTTGAAGTGCTTTCTGTATCCAATTATGATTTATTCGGTACACTAAATGGTAATGAAGCGAATCAAGCGCTCTACACATGCAATACATGGAAATGGTACAGAAGTGTGATGATATTTAGTTCCTTCATTAACCCTAGTCTATTTCTGTGTAAACGGGGTCATCGAACACATTCCAAAACACTTAGTCATTCCAGTTTTTCTTTAGAACATAAAAATACTCAACACTAATTGTAAAGGAATAGGTATGCAATAAATGACATTTAATAAGGAACTTAAAACAACGTAGATTACTGGGATGAATACATTTCATATGTGATTAACATCGTAATATTCAATGTCTGACTGCCGATAACATTCAATGTCTGTCAACTGATAATATTCAATGTCTGTCAACTGATGACATTCAATGTCTGTCAACTGATAATATTCAATGTATGTCAACTGATAATATTCAATGTCTGTCAACTGATAATATTCAATGTCTGTCAACTGATAATATTCAATTTCTGTCAACTGATAATATTCAATTTCTGTCAACTGATAATATTCAATGTCTGTCAACTGATAATATTCAATGTCTGTCTACTGATAATATCCAATGTCTGTCTACTGATAATATTCAATGTCTGTCAACTGATAATATTCAATTTCTGTCAACTGATAATATTCAATGTCTGTCTACTGAAAATATCCAATGCCTGTCAACTGATAAATATTCAATGTCTGTCACCTGATGATATTCAGTGTCTGTCACCTGATGATATTCAGTGTCTGTCAACTGAAAATATTCAATGTCTGTCAACTGAAAATATTCAATGTCTGTCTACTTATAATATTCAATGTCTGTCTACTGATAATATTAAATGTCTGTCAACTGATGATATTCAATGTCTGTCAACTGATAATATTCAATGTCTGTCAACTGATAATATTCAATGTCTGTCAACTGATGATATTCAATGTCTGTCAACTGATGATATTCAGTGTCTGTCTACTGATAATATTCAATGCCTGTCAACTGATAATATTCAATGTCTGTCAACTGATGATATTCAATGTCTGTCAACTGATAAATATCCATGATCACTTTGACGACTTTAAGTTTGTTCATACAAATCAGGTTAAACATCCATTGCCGGTTTTACAGTGAATACATACATTGAAATTATTATTTCATAAACTCATAACGCAATAAAAATTATAGGAATTATCACTAGGGTTCCTATAGTCATATTACGAAGTTGAGATGAAACATGTCCTGAATAGATCGTACTTGAGCGGGCGAAGTTGAAGCCTGGTTTTTATAGGTTAATTTATGATTCCATAACTTAAGATCTTCGGGAAAACATGTTGATTATTAGAAATTCTAACATTTATTTAAAGAGGTGCAGATGTACTTTTATAACCGACACAAATTCATCAACAAAGACTCAGTTATAGAAAAACGAGAATATTGAATGAGAGAATCCTTTGTGTCTTGAAGTTGCTCCATTAAGAAGAGGGGAGGGTGAAACAAAATTATATAAGATTATCGTGCACCTAAAACACTACAAGTTTTATAACAGCTTCTTATTGCATTCCCGAAACGCATGAAGACAACTAATATTAATTCGCATGTGTTTCACTGAATAAGATTTTGTGCATTCATGCTATACCTAGTTTATATTTCTTCTCAATATTGGCAATATGTACCACGATAACTTATCTTCCCAAAAGATATTTATCTATAACGCATGTTGTAAAGAAAAATGAAATAAAGATCCATTTTAGCCGGGTGAGAGAATATTTCTATCATTTATGTGTGTTTAAGACGTATATTGTATTTGATGCCAATGATACTATGATAAATGAAATGTGTTTATTTGATTTGATACTCCTGAACAGTATGGACACAAATTTCAATAACAGCAGTGAAGTCTTTATTCAAAAATATTAACGAACGGGCTATCTTGTCTATCAACAAGCAAAATTATTGAAAACCATCTTTCGAAAAGGATATTATAATCGAGCGCATGTTATATGCACATACAAATCTAAAAATAAATTCATTAAGGTTTTTTTACGAGAACACTTGCGCTATATTCGAATATGACGATCAGTGAGACGACATTATAAAATGGCGCTTTCAGAAGCCGCGCATCATCTGTAGACACCATTGTCATTATTATGACGTTAAAAGTTGATCGAGATGACGTCACAAGGTGACACTACCATCTAAGGACATCGTCTACATATGATATAAACAAACTGCCGTCTATAGTTCCATTGTAACTGCCATTGTTCTCACTTCGTGAACGTGACATTGTGTATATTTAACCTAGATTAACATGGCTAGTGATGTCATGGCACGGTAAACCTTCCGAACATATGTTCTTATTCTATAAATATATATTTTGGTCACATGTAGCGCACGTAATATCAGTTTTTAGTTCAAAGTTCTTTTGCGTGTCCGTATGTTTTTGTTTATTTTCGTAAGTAATACTGAACAATTATCCGATTTAGAATACCTGGTAATTGTTTTGATCATTTATCTTTTGATTTTGACTATTTCGAATTTCCACAAAAATGTATCCATTGTGGCACAATTTTGATGATATGCATTATGTGGTTATGAGTTGCACCGTATGAATAACGGACATCTGTTGTTTTTAATATCACCCATTAGGCGCAACTTTGACATTGTGGATTCGGTGAAACCTAGTTCGTAATATCAAGTCAAATGTCGAGATGAGTTATATATGAAATACCGAAAAAAAACTAATTAGGGCATTTTGAAATCATCCCTGTCGGACTGGAACGTGCCATCTGGTACAGGGGGCAATCCATACCATACATACTGTCGGAGTTCGTTGATATAATGACGTTTACCTCTGGATTGTTATAAATTCATCACGTGCCAACAAATAACTTCTGATGATATAACGATTTGATATAAATATGGCATTTCATCAATGCTCTCAAAATCTTTCATCGAAATCCCTGAGTAAAATGCAAAATGGCATGCTGGCTCCGTTAATCATAGTGCATTTATCAATATGAAAATGGCAATTCGTTGAATGTTATCGAACTGTATTCACCTGGGTAAGAAAAAAACATGAAGATTTGCAACTGTCTGTTCTCTTCAAAACAGACATTAAAATATTTTATTTCAAAGCAATGCATGTGATACTCGCATCCTCGATACTCAAGGGGTTACAATCACATTTGCTCTGCCTAGAGAGCAAAAGGGAGCAAAAGCCCTGTAGTATCGAGGATGAGCGAAAGTGAACTTTGCCCCTTTGGTATCGAGGATAAGCGATAGGGAACGTTGCCCCTGTAGTATCGAGGATGGGTGAAAGTGAACGTTGCCCCTTTGGTATCGAGGATGGGTGAAAGTGAACGTTGCCCCTGTAGTATCGAGAATGAGTGAAAGTGAACGTTGCCCCTTTGGTATCGAGGATAAGCGAAAGGGAACGTTGCCCCTGTAGTATCGAGGATGAGTGAAAGTGAACGTTGCCCCTTTGGTATCGAGGATGGGTGAAAGTGAACGTTGCCCCTGTAGTATCGAGGATGAGTGAAAGTGAACGTTGCCCCTTTGGTATCGAGGATAAGCGAAAGGGAACGTTGCCCCTGTAGTATCGAGGATGGGTGAAAGTGAACGTTGCCCCTTTGGTATCGAGGATAAGCGAAAGGGAACGTTGCCCCTGTAGTATCGAGGATGGGTGAAAGTGAACGTTGCCCCTTTGGTATCGAGGATAAGCGAAAGGGAACGTTGCCCCTGTAGTATCGAGGATGGGTGAAAGTGAACGTTGCCCCTTTGGTATCGAGGATAAGCGAAAGTGAACGTTGCCCCTGTAGTATCGAGGATGAGTGAAAGTGAACGTTTGCCCTATAGTACTGAGGATGGTAATACTCGTTGCCCTCCTTTGATTAACACAACGTTCGTCTGTTAGAGTATTTCAAAACTACTTGACGTGATGATGTCAATATGTCTATTTAGCTAATCAGGTCCGTATCCCCTACTTGTAAATACACGATGTGGACACGTGTTCGTCGTTTGCTAAGTTTACACTCCTCATTCCGTGACTTGGATAGTAATGTTTGTTGTTCCCGTGGCCTTGTGTTGTTGTAGTGTAGCCTTATTGACATTTAATGAGGTGGTCATGACTTGTACTCCACGTTTCATCTGTGTTATTAACCTGAAAGCTTCAGTCCACCATTTTGGGCTATTTCTACCACGTTTGATTTAGATTCATTTTGTTTACGTTGAATTTTTGTCCCAATTCCAAAATATTAGATATCAAGATTATTTTTGCACGCAGTTATACTCTGTGCGAATTACAGGTCATGTGTGTTCGTAATCCATTCATAAAAAAACACGTCTATGAAATCCAAATATTTATACAATATTTTTTTACAAACTATTTTGAAGTCAGTGAGTACTGATTATTGAGTGTTCTAAGTTTACTATCCTGGTTGGTTTCTCATAGACAGCGCTATGCTGTATTTTTGTACTTTACATTCTTTTTTGTATAAAAAAAATCTAATTATATCTATAGCTCGAGGTTTCCTTGATATGGTTAGACCGTTATGAAAAAATACACTTGGCACCAATTCATACTAATCTACGGAAAGAGGCAATGAATGCGGAATAAAACAAATTAACCCGCAGAAACCCCACGTGTTTGGGCAGGTAACCCTATTCCTTTTCGTGCCCAAACAGGGAATCGTATCCCGGCTGTTTGTTGAAAGCCGAGTACACTATCCACTGAGCCCTTGCGTTGCAGTATGAGGTTAATTCTGCTGTAATCATTAAAATAACTTGCACCATTTCGTAAACTGAGTTAATCAGGTATTTTCCATTGTAAACTCTTCATTTCTGTATATCAAAAATTCTAATTAGCAATTCCATTATAAAAATAACCTCTGTAGAAGGTAGGGGTTTCGGTACAGACATGTGGCGGGAAAATTGTAAAGCCATCACCAGCACCCACCAGGAGGAACGATATGGCAATTCATTAAAACGGTACGCCATTAATTAGCTACCACAAGATGTGAATGGATGGAGCTGCCATCCACGCTGTGTGTGTCAGTTAACGGGCCCCTTATTGCACGACCCGACATTTAACCCCGATATCTGGCGAGTTCACCTCACGGAGAGTTGTTTTCGTGGATCTACGGAAACCTTAAGCAGTAAGATTTGAAAGTAATAAAGTTTCGCGGTCGTTTGGCTATTCAGCAAAGAAAATAAATCGGGGGATAAACTTGATACAGTGAAAGTTGATTGATTCTCACATCGTCAATTTAGGTAGAAAAGGCATGGCTTGTTTATCGGAACAGTTTGAGACAAAATAGCACGTTATAGGATTTGAAAAGATAAGAAATAAACATCATTAACACAAAAACAAACAACAAACACCACATGCTTTTAACGCATACTTACAAAAGCAATTTTGACGAAGTGGAATAACGTAAACAATGTGGTTTGGTGATGTAAACAAATATAATTTTAAAAAAAAAGTTGTTTGCTTACCGTTGCAAAATAAATCCTAGATAATCAGTAATAAATTGTTTTTGATTTGTCAAGATCTACGGATTTTTTATTCATGTATTGACGGGTTGCCCCAGGTATCGTACAGGATAGCTTCATCAACAATGGAAGAATTATGGAGGCGGAGATAGACATATACAACCTGCTGTTATCGTTTTCGGAGTTGCAGTTTTGCATGTTCAAAACATCACATGCTTCATCTCATTTTTGAAAGAATCTTTTCATCAAGCTGATAAAATATGACAGAAAATAAATCATATAATTGAAAATGTGAGACTAAATGTCAAAATTTCGGGCAAATATTAATTCTTCTTCTTGATAACAGCATTATTCAACAAGAAACGCCTGTGTGCCACTCAATTAACGCAGACTAGCAATGCGAAGTGAATCTCGACAGAACTGTAGATTTTTGTAGAGTTATGTTAGATTTTTTTTTCTTTAATATATTAATGATGAAAATGTACCAGTAAATAACTTGATGACGGTGCCATCTGGCTCGCGTCCATACACATGGCCTCGGTTACAGCTAGCTAGGTATCGGCAAAGGATGTATTGCAAGCGAGCTTTGTTTTCCTTATCTTTCCTTGTGTGTTTTTTTTTCTGTGTTATTTAGTGACCTTGACATGACAAGTCAAAAACACCTGTCATTGCTGAGTAACGATACACAGACATGCCACACGGAGGAAGAGGAGGAGGAGGAGGAGTTACACTATATATATAGATCATGATCTATGTTACTCGTGCATTCAAAATGAAACCTGTCAAAAGTGCATGTCAGTTTATGAGTACATATACAGTTCTTATGAACGCCATCAGGTCAAAATATCATCAACATCCATGAACCTAAGGGAATTCTTCAACTTATAAATTTTCAGCATGTAATCATTTTTTGAATTTCAGTGAAACATCTTATAGTTAAAGAACTTTTTTTCTTAAATTCTGTAAAGATTTTTTGGGGACATTTTTCAGGTTGAAACTAGGGTCATAGTAAATATAACTGGTATACATTGATTCGGGATCATTTGTTATCGAAATAACACTTCATATTATCCCAGTGATATTTACGAATGATGGCGATTCTTGATTTTTGTCAACAGGTGAAGTTTAAATTGTCTTTTCCTGTTTTTACTTACAGAAAAAAAAAACTTACTTGATATCTGTTTTAAACTGCTTGACTGAGATAGATTAAGTTCAACCCAATTAGTTTTTCACTTTTACCTTTTTTCCCCCAGTAATTCAGATATAATTGACATTTCGAGAAAAAATGCGCGCTGAAGAACAACAAAAAAACTTTTATTTTTTTAACGTAACTGCGTGCAGAAATTTACATAATACATTTTGCGTGTGGTCCGTTTGGTAGGTATGCTATAAATAGCATCAAAGCATTCGATTCTTAATTGAATTTCAAGGGGAAATATTCATAAAGTAAATAACAATTATTTCCTACAAAAACTGATGCTGCGCATTTTTGTGACAGTTACTATTCAAGTAGAACTAATCATAAAGCCTGCAGACGAAAGAGGAGGAGGAGGAGGAGGAGGAGGAGGAGGAGGAGGAGGAGAAATGAGTTAATAGCAGGCATAGAAAGAAAGATGGAGAAAATCAAGGTTGTAACACAAACAAACTCTATGTTATGATTTTAAAAGGATTGTCAGGTTAACGGCATTACGAAAAGACAACTGCTCCGGGGATATTTTTAACATATCTGAGAATGTCCCTTACAGAAACCGAAGATAGAGTCCGGTATTTAATCAACATGGCTAGAAGTCGACGAAGCAGTTTTATCTGAATCCCTCACAACATAATAATAGTATTGTCTTACTTGAAATGTCAAAGCAAACGAAAACGCTTTAGAAGCTTATTTGGTCCCATACAATTAATTCTAGTGTCGTGGTAAAACTTCAAAAGTCGCTTACCAAATCATGTACCTTAGATTCTAAATCTTTTGAATATAACATCTTTGAGTGTTTTCTCCAACTTTACCAATTTACACAACGCCTTAGAAGTGAGAAACATTGCTTGTTGAGACCGGATCTTTATGGGATAAAAGCGCGCCTCTGCAAGCTCTTACTTTCAACACAATTCCGTGAATGGCTTTAAAATAGTTTTGGAAGATTATCCTTTTCAGTTGCTCCTTGTGCCTCAACATCAGAAGGGGACTTCAGAATCACGTGTTATCTCCAAGGGTCGTTTATTTAGGGAGCTGCTGACCTTTTTACTTACACTATCGTCCAAGGGTTCGCTTCGCAAAGTTCACCAAAGGTTGTTTTTTTTTGTTTTTTTTTTTAATTTGTGTTTATTTGTTTACGAGAGAGTGAGTTTTGGGGCATAATATTGAAGGTATCACACATACCTTCGGTCTTTTTATGTTTTTTGTTGTTTTTTTTATGTTCACAGTTAATTCTTGATAAAATTACAAAAATCGGCAGCTGTCTGTCGGTTCGGCAACTTAATGAACATAAATTCTTAGTTTAAAAATAACGAATAAGAAAATTCAAACCGTCACTATAATAACAACTGAAGTATGTTGTTGAGTCTGCTAATTGGTTGAAATCTGAGTAATTGAGAAAATTATCTGAGAAGCTAGATACCCCCTCTCCATACAAGTACGATGTAATTAGGGTGTACTTTTATCTCGATCGTAAAAAAGGTCAAAAAAACGTAAAACAACAGATCTGAATGTTGAACAGAAAGCTCGTCTGTCAATCTCAGAGTTAGCTGAAGAATTTTGTTGAATTATCTTTAAGTGATGGTTTACCTACAAGGTAGATATCAGCTTTACTTGTGAGTTATTTATAGAATTTTAGTGTTAAGATTAATTTCATTTACCAGCATTGCAAGAAATTGAATCTTTGGGTTTAGTTGTCAATCAAATAAGCACAGGGGTCTGACACCTACGAAATATGAAGGTACAGTGTATTTAATATTCTATACTTAAAACAGAAAATGTACTGCAACAAGTCGCATATATCCGACTCATGAGAGAAAAAATGGTACTTTATGGGGTCACTTCACATTAGTCGCCTCACAGTTACAAATAATTTAGTTCCAAAGTTATGCGCCAAAGTAATACAGTCGTCACGAAAACCAATAAAGTTAATTTGCCAGTAGTTCAAAGGAAGAAGAAATAAAATATTCCATTTTTCACCGCTTTCCACAAGCTGACAGGTTTGAGCGTAACGGTTACATAAGACTCCTAGCTGTTATGATTTATAACTACGTCAGGTATATACCTAGATACGCTGATGGGAAATTCTTCTCCAGACATTCTCTGTCGGGACACTAAACGTCTGTCGGTAGATCTCGACACGATAGTCCCGTAAAGTACCGGTTTGTGTACGTACATGCAATTTTCTGGTAATAGAGTCTGCCATCTTTAATTTGAAGGTCAGCTCACGTTGTTGATATCGATTGCACTTCCGGCGTGTCCTTTACACCGCGAATGGTGTTATATCTGCCTTTTGGGATTCTGCACGCGCTGGCACAGATTAAAATAACTTAATCATGCCGTGAATTAAACCATTTTATTTTCTATAAATATTGCCTGTACAATCTAATTACATGAACATTATCCTAGCTTAGATCTTTCCCCGTGTTATGAGAAATATCTATATGTATCAGTAACGTTCTCGTGCAGATAATTTCAATTCAAAAGACGATATTTCTATTTCTAGAGGATGCATATAGATAAATAAATAATGAACATATCATAAATTAATAAACAAATGAATAAATAAGCAAATCAAAAAGTTTCCTTATTTTCGCTCATAAGAGTGTTGGCCTGTTTCTTCAATTTATAAATCGAAAAAGGCTGTTTGTCAAAATTGGAACGATTTAATAATTTATATTTGTATGTTTGTATTTAACAGTCTTTTCAGGGCCGACACAATGGCCCTTAATAGCCACAATAATGAATAGCTATAGCTATAATTAGGAGACTTTCTGTGAAGGAGGGTGCAAACCAAACTATTGCTGCCGGATCTTTTTTTTCTACCAAACACAATAGACCAATTTCGGATACAAAATAAACAATGTGTTTAAATCAAAGTTACTGAACTGTCCAGTTTACGGTGTTTATTTCAATGTTGATGTTGCAAAACTCTACCGTTATAGAAAGAATGCATATGTCAATTACACATAAACTGGACAGTGAAACACTTATGTTTTAAATACTATGACATTCAGGTCATCTGAACCCCACCCTTAATGATAGACAGTGCTCCCAAAAACCAGTACCGAAGTGCGTGCACTATTGGTGTTACGCAATACTAAAGAGTTCTTCTTGTTTTCTTTTTTCTTTAAAGAAAAGTAATGACTGCTATCAGAACGACTGTTTTGGGCGGGCTGTTTCTGAATCTAATTCATTATTTTGCTAAATTTTCTTGTAGAAGAAATTGTAATTTTAGAGTTGTATGCTTGTTTTTGGCTTCAGGGTTATGTGTAACATATGTTCCGGTGAGGAGAACGGCTTTTTACATCTGTATGGATCACGTTTGGAGGTCTGATGGTTGCCTGAACTCAAATGTTAGATAAACAGATTCGTTGATCATATAATTAAGGAGCCAAATGTACCAGACAAGTTAAACATTGTTGTAAGCTTAAGATTTCATTACGATTTACAACGAATGGAGGCAATTGGCAATTATTTCGACCTTACAATTCCATGTGCTATGACTACATATACTATAATCACGTGACTTTGATTACTGTATAAATGAGAGAATTGACATTTCGCTTCAAACAGCATTGCCCAGGACCTGTTAGACTCATCGACATAATAAAGTGATGTAAAATACAGAGTGCTGTAAAATTTCATGACTGATGAAATCTAACAGCAGAATGCAAGTGCGCAAATTAAATGACATTGTTCCAAATGTCATGTCGTCCTGAACTTCCGTTGTTTACATACTCCCGGATTTCGTTCAGAACACTTAAGGTCTTACAACATAATAATCAGACGGGTTAACACAACTTCGTAAATACTTCTTTCCGAATTCTCTGTTTACATAATATTTTATTATCCTTTTGAACCAATAAATACTGTTCAAACGAACATAATAATCAAAATCACTCACTAGTTCGCTCGCTCACTCACTGCCAACCTCCCTCCCTCACTGCCTCCATCCCTCACTCACTGCCTTCCTCCCCCCATCCCTCCCTCCCTCACTGCCAACCTCCCTCCATGCCCCCTCCCTACCTCCCTCAATCCCTCCATCTCTCCCTTCCTCCCTCACTCACTGCCTACCTCCATCCCTCACTCACTGCCTACCCCCTCCATCCCTCCATCACTCAGTCGCCAACCTCCCTCCATCTCTCAATTCCTCCCTCACTGCCTACCTCCCTCCATCCCTCCCTCCCTCACTGCCAACCTCCCTCCCTCACTCCCTCCTCCCTGCCTAACTCCCTCCCTCCCTCCCTGCCTACCTTCATCCATCCCTCACTGCCTACCTCCCTCTATCCCTCCCTCAGTCACCGCCAACCTCCCTCCATCCCTCCCTCCCTGCCTACCTCCTTCCATCCCTCACACACTCGTATTTCATATGACATTGTAAGAAATCAAGCAAGTGTCCATTTCACTTTAACATTTTTGCATCCGGTCGCCAATTATCATTAAATGACCTCATATAAGATGTATAAATAGATTACAGTCGACAGGAATTTCAAGCATCCCTCAGAATAAACTTAGATCTGTTGAAATTTTGTTTTCAAACACTAATCTTTGTAATGCAAGCATATGTAATACTAATTAGCTCATTAACTGTGGATGTCAGGGCATGTTTGTGGTTAATGAATAGTTTATATGTAATCGGAGATGCATGCAGTCTTTGTTCTATAAAGCATTAAATATATACATAATTTCGTCTGATGCATGAACAGAACACGCCAGATGCACGATGACTGTCGAATGAACGATTGCAACTTCCGGTAAGCACTTCCGGTACAGGAGTAGCGGTAGAATTTATCGCTTGTTGTAAAACTACACAATTTGTTTGTCGTCTGCTTCTTATCTGACAAATAGGTAAACATAATGTTTGACCATGTATCTAAAAAAATCTTGTACTTGCATTTATAACTCAATTCCATATTGATGCCAATTGAATGGGCGCGGACACTTTGTCTGTTCGTCCATAAAATATCTCTTTCCTTCGTAATCTTTTTGATAAAGTCGTATTTTGTTATTGATCGTTAGTCTTAGTTACGTAAGTAAGTAGTTAGGCATTTTTAAATGCCAATGGGCACTTCCGGTAAATAAAGAAATCCTGTTGTAGCGCGCTTTTGCATATTTACACTTACTGCGGGAGGAAACCGGACAAATCAAAGCGAGGCTGATTTCATCAAAAATCATATTGAAACCGGAACTTAAACCTCGCAAAGTCTCCTAATATCATCCTTAAGATAAACAATGTGTTACCTTACTGTAAGAATGAAGAACACGTATATTGGATTTGTCGATCGGCTAAACACTAGAGAATAGAATCAAAAAGACACTACAGACTCTTCTACACCAGACACTTCTACACCAGACACTTTACACCAGACACTTCTATACCAGACACTTCTACACTAGACACTTCTACACCAGACACTTCTACACCAGACACTTCTACACCAGACACGTCTACACCAGACTACACCAGACACTTCTACACCAGACACTTCTACACCAGACACTTCTACACCAGACACTTCTACACCAGACTACACCAGACACTTCTACACCAGACACTTCTACACCAGACACTTCTACACCAGACTCTACACCAGACACTTCTACACCAGACTCTACACCAGACACTTCTACACCAGACACTTCTACACCAGACACTTCTACACCAGACACTTCTACACCAGACACTTCTACACCAGACACTTCTACACCAGACACTTCTACACCAGACACTTCTACACCAGACACTTCTATACCAGACTCTACACCAGACACTTCTACACCAGACACTTCTACACCAGACACTTCTACACCAGACACTTCTACACCAGACACTTCTACACCAGACACTTCTACACCAGACACTTCTACACCAGACACTTCTACACCAGACTCTACACCAGACACTTCTACACCAGACACTTCTACACCAGACACTTCTACACCAGACACTTCTACACCAGACACTTCTACACCAGACACTTCTACACCACACCAGACACTTCTACACCAGACACTTCTACACCAGACACTTCTACACCAGACACTTCTACACCAGACACTTCTACACCAGACACTTCTACACCAGACACTTCTACACCAGACACTTCTACACCAGACACTTCTACACCAGACACTTCTACACCAGACACTTCTACACCAGACACTTCTACACCAGACACTTCTACACCAGACACTTCTACACCAGACACTTCTACAACTACAGACACTCTACACCAGACACTTCTACACCAGACACTTCTACACCAGACACTTCTACACCAGACACTTCTACACCAGACACTTCTACACCAGACACTTCTACACCAGACACTTCTACACCAGACACTTCTACACCAGACACTTCTACACCAGACTCTACACCAGACACTTCTACACCAGACACTTCTACACCAGACACTTCTACACCAGACTCTACACCAGACACTTCTACACCAGACACTTCTACACCAGACACTTCTACACCAGACACTTCTATACCAGACACTTCTACACCAGACACTTCTACACCAGACACTTCTACACCAGACACTTCTACACCAGACACTTCTACACCAGACACTTCTACACCAGACACTTCTACACCAGACATGTCTACACCAGACACTTCTACACCAGACACTTCTACACCAGACACTTCTATACCAGACTCTACACCAGACACTTCTATACCAGACACTTCTACACCAGACACTTCTATACCAGACTCTACACCAGACACTTCTACACCAGACACTTCTACACCAGACACTTCTACACCAGACACTTCTACACCAGACTCTACACCAGACACTTCTACACCAGACACTTCTACACCAGACACTTCTACACCAGACTCTACACCAGACACTTCTACACCAGACACTTCTACACCAGACACTTCTACACCAGACACTTCTACACCAGACACTTCTACACCAGACACTTCTACACCAGACACTTCTACACCAGACACTTCTACACCAGACACTTCTATACCAGACACTTCTACACCAGACTCTACACCAGACACTTCTACACCAGACTCTACACCAGACACTTCTACACCAGACACTTCTACACCAGACTACACCAGACACTTCTACACCAGACACTTCTACACCAGACACTTCTATACCAGACACTTCTACACCAGACACTCTACTACACCAGACACTTCTACACCAGACTCTACACCAGACACTTCTATACCAGACACTTCTACACCAGACACTTCTACACCAGACACTTCTATACCAGACACTTCTACACCAGACACTTCTACACCAGACTCTACACCAGACACTTCTACACCAGACACTTCTACACCAGACACTTCTATACCAGACACTTCTACACCAGACACTTCTACACCAGACACTTCTACACCAGACACTTCTACACCAGACACTTCTACACCAGACACTTCTACACCAGACACTTCTACACCAGACTCTACACCAGACACTTCTACACCAGACACTTCTACACCAGACTACACCAGACACTTCTACACCAGACACTTCTACACCAGACACTTCTACACACGACTCGTCTACACCAGACACTTCTATACCAGACACTTCTACACCAGACACTTCTACACCAGACTCTACACCAGACACTTCTACACCAGACACTTCTACACCAGACACTTCTACACCAGACACTTCTACACCAGACACTTCTATACCAGACACTTCTACACCAGACACGTCTACACCAGACTCTACACCAGACACTTCTACACCAGACTCTACACCAGACACTTCTACACCAGACACTTCTACACCAGACACTTCTACACCAGACACTTCTACACCAGACACTTCTACACCAGACACTTCTACACCAGACACTTCTACACCAGACACTTCTACACCAGACACTTCTACACCAGACACTTCTACACCAGACACTTCTACACCAGACACTTCTACACCAGACACTTCTACACCAGACTCTACACCAGACACTTCTACACCAGACTCTACACCAGACACTTCTACACCAGACTCTACACCAGACACTTCTACACCAGACACTTCTACACCAGACTCTACACCAGACACTTCTACACCAGACACTTCTACACCAGACTCTACACCAGACACTTCTACACCAGACACTTCTACACCAGACACTTCTACACCAGACACTTCTACACCAGACACTTCTATACCAGACACTTCTACACCAGACACGTCTACACCAGACTCTACACCAGACACTTCTATACCAGACACTTCTACACCAGACACTTCTACACCAGACTCTACACCAGACACTTCTACACCAGACTCTACACCAGACACTTCTACACCAGACACTTCTATACCAGACACTTCTACACCAGACACTTCTACACCAGACACTTCTACACACGACTCGTCTACACCAGACACTTCTACACACGACTCGTCTACACCAGACCCTTGCCTCTGTCTTTGCTTACAGCGTAACCAACAGGGATAGGTTATTATTAATTCCGAAATAAAGGTGGTGATTTCCGTAACCCAATTGTTAAGTTTCCATTTCTATGTAATAAAGCGTTTCGGAAAGGAGTGTGTGTTTGTATCTTTGCATGACCTTTCAAACAAGGTCTATTGAAACATGTACTGTGATATATCGCGTGTATTTTCTCAACTCTTGAAAAGGTCATTTTTTACGAAAAGAATTGTATTTAGGTGAATTTCAAGGAAAGAAGCTTTGTTTTAATTTGGTGAATTTTGAGGATTGGTAAATGTTGCTGTGTTGTTGATCACAGGGACAGAGTATAAATCCCCTGTGTTGTTGACCACAAACTTGACACCAAGCCCCTGTGTTATTGACCACAGAAACTTGTCACTAAACTCATGTGTTATTCGAACACAGGGACTCGACACAAAGACTCCTGTATTGTTGACCACGGAGATTAGCACCAGGCCCCTGTGTTGTTGATCACAACGGCTGACACCAGACCCCTGTGTTGTTGATCACAACGACTGACACCAGACCCCTGTGTTGTTGACCACAATGACAGACACCAGACCCCTGTGTTGTTGGCCACAGACACTTGGCACCAGACCCCTGTGTTGTTGGCCACAGACATAGACACCAAGCCCCTGTGTTATTGGCCACAGAACTAGACACCAAACCCCTGTGTTATTGACTACATGAGGCGAGTATGGCATTTAAAATGTACCGCAACCGGTTTTAATCGCCCTGTTTGTAGGATGTTCCTTGTGTCGGTTCTCACGACCCAGATTGTTACTAATACCAGCTACTTCAGTTATTGTTCAGAAAACTGTTTATATAAGTCATGATATCTTGGCAAAAATTCATATGATCTAGAAATCGGTCGCTAGTATGTCTAGCCTGCCAGAAAAACATACAAAACGCGACTATACAGTCACAATGAACACCTATGGAAACCTTGGTATCTCGAATTAATGTGACGTCATTTTGTTATCTCGATGTTTCTTCTGTGTCTTAGTTAAAACGGACATGCCAGAAACAGGAAAACTTTGTTATTTGGATATCATTGCTAAGAAAGAAAGAAAGAAAGAAAGAAAGATGTTCACTATCTTTTTCCAGTCTTGTTTCATTCACTTGTGAAGCTTGATCGTAGTAAGATACACAACGGTTTCGGCATTATTACCTCAAATTTGATTATTAATGAAACACATAATTACATGTAGCTCGAAAATATATTAAAATTACCTTAATTTAGCCATAATTTCCGTCTATCCATCAAGGACATCAAATTAAGACGCACTTCGTGTTTCTGACTAATAAGTTTCATGATGGCGTAAATAATATTTAAATTATATCGTGACCGAGACGTCACCAAAACAAGACATTTAATCACAGGGATTTGATAATTTACACAGCTCTATCCTCGACATATCCTAACTGTATATCCAAATAGATTTAGGTGTTAAGGGGGTACGCGAGGTGGCTAGATTAACATAATCCGTAAAAATTACTCCCCTCAATGACACACTGGTATCATATTGTAGTACTTTTCGGTTATTATTGAGGGTTGTCAATTTTTCCGAACCCTACAAACGTCTTTGGAATTATATAGTACACGGAGGTATGTGTAGCAAGTTTTCATGTCCCTTTGTATTCAAAAACATTCGACGAGTTACCATGTGAAGGTACATATATTTCAGAGATCAAAAGCGATTACAAAACACACTATCACATTGAATACCTATGTCTAAGAAATGAAAAACAGATATCATTATAAAATATTACATTTACTTTACTTCAAGATGATCATTTCACAGTTACCAATATATCTCGATAGCCTGGTTTTTTGTTTTTTTTTTCAATTTTTCTGATGTAAGTGAGATAAGTATGTAAAAACGCGAGAGTGACTTTACGAGAGTTCGAGATACCGAAATACGCACGTGAATCAGTTCTACAGAAGTAGGTCTCTACGTACATTAATATACACATGACGGATTAATTAATCCACTTACGTAAAGTTGCAATCTTCTCGTGGCATGAATGACAATACATTGTATACACAGAATCACAGGGACGTGGCACGAACTCCAAACTCATGGCCCATATAGATACATAACGCATATATATGGACCGAGGGGTGTAAGTTAATGCCAAGTCCCTGTGCAAAGAACGTTCCGACAAGGGAAAGCTGTGAGAAAGCTATTTATTTTAAATTGTCACTGCATCTAAGCATAATTTTCAGCTTTGTTTTTAAATTTTGTTTGTAAATCTAATTCCTAGAAGATTTAACACAAAACAACGATATATACTGCCCAGAGTATCAGAGCATGATACCCTTTTCAAATGTTTATCGCGTGGTAGGTATATCTCAATATTTTCAAAAAAAAAAGTTAAAATGTATGATACTGCTTTAGAAGAAGTTTGTTTAAGAAAGAATCAATATAAAGGCTATGTCGGTATTGGTTTTAAAATACATTATATTTACTTTTACATGAAATGAAATTAAATAACCCATCTGAGTCTTAGTATTACTTGCATACATGGGGAAATATGTATGAGCATGCCAAACTGCATTTACACAAAGCAAAAACATCTTCAACTTAAACCTTTGGCAATGAAATGTTTTATTTATGAAACTCGACATTTTAATTATTCACGATCCTTCATATTTTGGCACTTTGCAATTCCGCATGATTTTATGAGCCTTAAGTTCCCGTGCGTCCTGGTGGGAAAACTTCATTATCTTATCTCAAAAACGGATTTTATTTCGTTTTTATTTGAAACATGTCTCGTTGCTTTTGGGATATTTCAATTCTCGAAGCAAATAAAACAATAAAATCATGATCAAAACCTTCTCAACAATATAGTATATAAACATACATCACGTTGTATCGCCACCCCCTTTATACCGCCAAAGTCGGCACGCGCCAAAAACTGGCGGTATAACGGGGGTTACTGTGCTACAATTACAACCCAATACATCTGACACAGATTTTTATGTCAGATGTAAGAGGTGCTCTGCATGAATCGTTGTCGATGATTTTTTTTAGTTATCTTGGGTAAAGCAATCTTTAAACTTTCAAAAGTGCTTCCTAAATGAAAAGTATTTGTTTTGGATTGCAGTTCAAGTGTAAAAGTCAAGGTCAAGGTCTCTGTTGCTATAACTTTTTTGAAAAATCTGTTTTCATGCTTTAACTGTGCTTTCTTGCAGTAAATGCATGCTTTGGAGATTTATACAAGGATAACACGTAAAAAATTTTTTAATAATGTCAAAATGCAGTAGTATGTCAGTTTAAATAGAAAATGGAAAATAGGTTTACTTCTAAAGGACAGAGGTACCTTGTCATCCCAGTTGTTGGAATTCACAAAAGCTATCATAACTTTATTGTACTTAATCATCTAAATGCCCGATTTGGTTTCAATGACCGTCTCTGTAAGCTCAAGAGGAGAACATGGTGCCGTCAGATATAGAATAGACATTCCATTATACCGACACAGGTCAGACAACTGTTAACATCATACTAATCCGGATTTTGAAAGTCCACAAAAAATGATTTCCACATGCAACCTTCAATCGTGCAACCTTATGACAACCTCACTAATACGGATTCCGATAGACCAGATAATCCCAGTTTCGTTAATCCGGCCTCCCGCAGCGCACACAATAATATCTAATCTTGTTAATTTGGAATTCGGTTCCCCGGACAACTCACCTTCCGGAAGTTATTTTAATCGATATCTCATTGCCACTAAAATTAATCCAGAACACAGGGATTTGGAACGAAATTCTAACCCGTGGTTCATACTTATATATGTATTATAGTATCTTTATGGGACCGTGGGTTATGAATTCGTGTCCAGTCCCTGTGAGCCGGAAAACTTGATGTTCAAAGCCTGTAGCATCATCAGCTTAATCTTGCGGGATAATTAACATTATCGTCAGATCATAATTCAAATAACGAACTTAATTGCAAATCACTTACCTGTTTTTCCAACGCCCTCCTTTCCTAGTACGAGGATATTTACAGAGTTCCCTTTCATAGTGGTTCCGAAAAATCCACACTTAATGTTTTAGTTAAAAGTCCATTAAGAAAACATTGTTATTTCTCCGTTATCCGTGACAGAAAACAACACATTTTTATAGTTATGAAATATATAGGAAATGTTCATACTAAATGGAATAAGATAAAAACATATGGTCTTAGACCCCCTCCGTCAGGGTAGCTGGTAGTTCGGCGTAAGGTTTGATAGTAAACAGTGAGTTTGTATACCTCGGCCTTTATACACTGGTAAAAATCCGGTAGTGTATACACTGTAGGGGCGACAGGTGGCGCTAATTACGAATGCACGAGCACGTAGATAGATACTGGTGATCACCAGGGGCGTAGCTGCCTATACGCAAATTTAAAAAGAAAAAAAAGAAAAAAACAAATAAACAAACAAATAAACAAACAAACGCTCTGTTATTTATATGAGTTTATCTACAGACAAAATATTGATGCTGTCCCTAGGTGATGGTTCTAATCAAACACTATATTTGATAAAAAAAATATCCGAAGACCTGTTTCTTTGAAAGAAGTTTCAGCTCGCCCCGCAGGAACCATCAGCATCAGGAAAAAAGTCAAAATGATACACCTGATGTAGCAAAGCTCCCTGGTGGTTGTCAGAATTGCAAAATGCGTACACTAACATTTAAGAATATGGACAAGACGACACAATTTTACCCCTTTTTGTGAATTTCCAAGTTAAGGGTCTCTTGTTTAAGTGGAAAACAAAATGGCCAACACGAGGTCATCTTGGATTTTGACAGCTGAATTTGTTATCAATATTTCTTTAAAATTGTGGACGCAAAATCCCTATGTGATCTCTTGTCTTGATCAATCAGTCTATTTGGTATTGTTCTACCTTCAAAATAGAGCAAATTATTTTCTAAATTCTCCTAATTTTCTTGTTTATCTCTTCTACCATTCCCTTTTACAATACAGATTTTATTTATACAATACAGATTATCTCTTTTTTACTAAACAGATTATATTTTTAAATATGTCTCAAGTACACGTATTTGCTTTATTGCAGTTAGACGTACATGTAAAACTATTTCAGGTAAAAGTAGATTTCAACTGATTCCACGAGGAAATGGGATATCTGAAAAGCTCTTTACACATATCAGAGAATCTTACTACTATATTCAGATCCGTCGTTTCTAAATTATATAGCATTGTTAGATCTCTGCTATCCCTTTAAAATGTATTATTTTATATAAGATATGTTATCACGATAATATGCCGAAACACAGTACAACATGAAATTATAATTTAACTCATTCCTTTACAATAATTATACACAACGATTTTTTTTCAAATATGTATGTGCGTATTTCACGAGACACAAATTGCATGGAAATTGTAAGAAAAAATAATCTGACACTTTCTCAATTAAAATAAGCGCCTATATCATCTACTGTCAAACGTACATGTAATGAATTATAGCGAATCGTGAAAATTGGAGATTATATCTCATTTGCATATTTAAATTGCTCATTTAAATATGATGTAAAATTTGGGCATAGTAACATTTATGTATTTTTCTGGGTTCTGATCTAGCCCACCATCCTCCCTTTAGTGCCATTCCTATAAAGGACTGCTAACAACCGAACACCTGGGTGAGGTCTGATTTACATATTTCTTATTGTTAACTTGTAATAAATTGTAAAACATTAACCAAAAGAAATGGTCCGGAGTTATATATGGGCATAGAGTACAAAATTCACTATTGGAATTTTCCTTACTACCAGACATTTGGTAAAATGCAGAAATTTTCAAGGAAATTGTTTTGCTTTCAAACGTTAGGTGAACGTTACCATATGAATGCTAATGAATGTTGTTGAATATAATGAAACACAACATTCTGAACGCAGATAGACACAGTAATCTAATTTTCAAATTTACACATTTTGATATTACATATGTACCCTCTGTCTGATCTTCGATGAAATTAGTAAATTAATGTATTTTTAAATCATTAGGTTTGCACACCAACGCTGTCACGAATGTTTTGCCGTATATAGCAAGGCTGCTAAATAGTGGGATTAACGTCTCCAAACGAGACCAAGTGTGGTTTTCCTGGCTTGCCTGGGTTGTCACATGAACACAGTTCCCTTGCAGTTAAGCTTCTGAACTCTGACCCCTATCTGAGAGAGTGTCCTAGGCTCGGCTATAACCGGAACAAGGACACTAATCCTCGTCAATCAACCCCTATCTGAGTATAATGATAATCGTTATAATTCCAACTTTTAACTTACCTCTAGAACACATGTCGTGCTATGTTATGACCACCGGTACAGTTGACAGATTAATTTATATTAAATTAAATTCAACTCTATTGGAACTTTTATAACTACAACTGTACTTTTATATATAAATGAATTTTACCTACACATACCGTCATGAAAACATCGCCCATTGTCGTAATGATCATCCCAAAACGTCGTGTTACGGTAACGCGACTTAAATGCAAGGTTGATCTCAGGTTTTTGGTCTTGATTTCTTTCTTTTACAGCCCTTCCCACAGAAATGGTATTGCTTTGCCCAATGGACTATGGTTATGTACATCATGTACGTATGGTTATTGAACACATATTCGGACATTATGTAAACGTGTTCCAAGCGTGCAAAATAAGGTAAAGTCAACACAAATTATCATTCTAAATGCTGTACAAGGCTCGTCGTTTCAAGAAAACAGGACAACGTAACTATTCGGACATCGTTAAATGACGGACTTAAATTGTCCAAACACTTAACTGTATATCATAATACGGTACTCATTTACCCCTTATTTCATTTCTCTGCATACACATACAAAATAACTTGGCTACGTGCATGATCACAAAATCATTCGGGCCTCTCCGCAATATTTCGACAACAGACAGGTGTTCTTAATATTGTTTGACATGATTTACCAGTTGAAGAGTAAAAAACGTAAAGAAGGAGCACGTGTAATACACTTTCTGGCTTTCTGATTGGTCCGAAATGATTGTTTATGATTGGGCGTCCTGTTAACGAAATAAATGCCTTCTAAAAAACAATTAGTCCACCGCATCCCCTCTCTACTCCACCAACTTTCCACAAAAAACATATCAGAAAAAGATATGCTTCTACGTGGTTATATAATGTAAAACAGTAGCAATTGTAAGCTATTCAGCTTGTAGAAATATCATATTTTCGACATTAATAGTTAAAGTCGATGCGTTCAAATTTGACTTCCGGTTATTTTGTATTTCATAAATGGAAGAAATCTGGTAACAGAGTGTTTTTGCAGTATAAACACTTTCAACTGGTGTATATGGCAAGCCAAGTTGTCATTTATTCGCGGAGCAATTTTGATCCGGTATTTTACCAAATTATATAAGATATCCTTGTATGTTTATGAGATTACTTGTATGTTTATGAGATATCTTATATGATATGAGATATCTTATATGTTTATGATATATCTTATATGGTTATGAGATATCTTATATGTTTATGAGATATCTTATATGTTTATGAGATATCTGATATGTTTATAAGATATCTTATATGTTTATGAGATATCTTATATGTTTATGAGATATATTATATGTTTATGAGATATCCTATATGTTTATGAGATATCTTATATGTTTATGAGATATCTTATATGGTTATGAGATATCATATATGTTTATGAGATATATTATATGTTTATGAGATATCCTATATGTTTATGAGATATCTTATATGTTTATGAGATATCTTATATGTTTATGAGATATCATATATGTTTATGAGATATATGATATGTTTATGAGATATCCTATATGTTTATGAGATATCTTATATGTTTATGAGATATCTTATATGTTTATGAGATATCTTATATGTTTATGAGATATCTTATATGGTTATGAGATATCATATATGTTTATGAGATATATTATATGTTTATGAGATATCCTATATGTTAATGAGATATCTTATATGTTTATAAGATATCATATATATTTATGAGATATATGATATGTTTATGAGATATATTATATGTTTATGAGATATATTACATGTTTATGAGATATATTATTTGTTTATGAGATATATTACATGTTTATGAGATATATTATATGTTTATGAGATATATGATATGTTTATGAGATATCCTATATGTTTATGAGATATCTTATATGTTTATGAGATATCTTATATGTTTATGAGATATATTATATGTTTATGAGATATATTATATGTTTATGAGATATATTACATGTTTATGAGATATATTATATGTTTATGAGATATATTACATGTTTATGAGATATATTATTTGTTTATGAGATATATTACATGTTTATGAGATATATTATATGTTTATGAGATATATTACATGTTGATAAGATATATTATATGTTTATGAGATATCTTATATGTTTATGAGATATCTTATATGTTTATGAGATATCATATATGTTTATGAGATATCTTATATGGTTATGAGATATCATATATGTTTATGAGATATATTATATGTTTATGAGATATCCTATATGTTAATGAGATATCTTATATGTTTATAAGATATCATATATGTTTATGAGATATATGATATGTTTATGAGATATATTATATGTTTATGAGATATATTACATGTTTATGAGATATATTATTTGTTTATGAGATATATTACATGTTTATGAGATATATTATATGTTTATGAGATATATTATATGTTGATGAGATATATTATATGTTTATGAGATATATTACATGTTTATGAGATATATTATATGTTTATGAGATATATTACATGTTTATGAGATATATTATTTGTTTATGAGATATATTACATGTTTATGAGATATATTATATGTTTATGAGATATATTATTTGTTTATGAGATATATTACATGTTTATGAGATATATTATATGTTTATGAGATATATTACATGTTGATAAGATATATTATATGTTTATGAGATATCTTATATGTTTATGAGATATCTTATATGTTTATGAGATATCTTATATGTTTATGAGATATCTAATACACGTATGTTAATGAGATATCTTATTGAAAGTTTATAAGATATCTTATATCTTTTTTAAGATATCTTATACACGAATTATAAAAGATATCTTATATAATTTTCTTTATAATATGTCTTCTATCTTTTATGAGATATCGTATATAGTATATAAGATGTGGTTGTTTAACGTCCTATTAACAGCCAGGGTCATTAAGGACGTGCCAGGTTTGGAGGTGGAGGAAAGCCGGAGTACCCGGAGAAAAACCAATGGCCTACGGTCAGTACCTGGCAACTGCCCCACGTAGGTTTCGAACTCGCAACCCAGAGGGCTAGTGATAAAATGTCGGGACACCTTAACCACTCGGCCACCGCCGAATATAATTATAAGATATCTTATATAATCATAAGATATCTTATATAATTTGGGTAATCCCTGGATCAACGTTGCTCCGTGAATAAATAAC
This sequence comes from Pecten maximus, assembly GCF_902652985.1. Taxonomy (NCBI): domain Eukaryota; kingdom Metazoa; phylum Mollusca; class Bivalvia; order Pectinida; family Pectinidae; genus Pecten; species Pecten maximus. Next base: position 20,554,948 of record NC_047024.1, read on the forward strand.
AACTTGGCTTGCCATAGGAGTGGATTAAAAGAAGCAGCACTTTTTCATCAAAACACCGTGCTTACTGCGGAAAAGCGAAATTAACAAAATAAACATTTACACGGTTTTTCATACGACTCAATAAGGTAGCAACAGGTTTCATTTTGATATTAAGAGTTCACATTCCTCCTAGTGAACTTTCTTGACCTTTAACTTTCTACTAACCAAACAATGAGATTATCACGAGATCTGCGGAATTTTTCTTTTGAACATAAGATGTTGACCTCGACTCACCCGAACATTCTCGTGTTTCCATATACGGGCTGTTGACCAAATATAATGATATTTACAAAATGGATCTTGTTTACTTCAGAATTTTGTCTGTATTCTTTTACAAAATATTGTTGTTGATATTATTTTTTAAGTGATTCAGTCATTCAATGCGATTTTCATTTTTTAACAAATGAATTAAGATATAGATGAAAATCAATTTCATTCTACAACTGTATTGACTAGATCATGATTTAGACAAAAGTGGGTTCTAATTCAATTGATATTTAAGCTCATAATACTTGGACAAAACTCTTGTGGAAAAGAGGTGACGTATTTAAGCATAAAATGCACTGAGCACATTGATACTGGAAGTAACGTCCGAATTCAGCTGGACGCTTACAAGTAAAGCTAGCCCGAGTTTCCTCTGGCCCTGACACCAGACGTGGTGACAGGGCCAGAGAAAACTCGGGCTAGCTTATAGCTAACAATTAATGCGAGAATACGAACAAAATCCGGGCGTTGTTACAGCCTGGTTAAGGCACTTCAAATTTCATTGATCCCGAGTCCATAAACATTTGATTCTGCCTTCAATCTAACCAAACATCCATCGAGTTAGTTTGTTATCAGTGCCCTGCTACAATTTGGCGATGGGGTGAGAATTATCGCTTAGAGTCTGGACGGGTGAGTTTGTCAAAATGTCACCGGCTGACATTATCATTGTCGAATGGTAAACACGGGTAGGTTTATTGGAAGACTTTATCGTACAGTAGGGAATTAAAATCAAATTCAGCAAACATGGGCATGGCGTCAGGAAAGTGACATCATTAGATATCGCCTTGTTGCACAGGGACTTGGCATGAATTTCTAGCTCACTGGCCATAAATATTTACCGTAAAGGTTGGAAATTCGTACCAAATCCCTGTGTCCTGTTGGCATTCCTCGTAAGTGAGACTGGCTTTAGACCGAAGATTTCACTTTCAGACAGATTTATTATGAAATAAGTATTCTGTTAACCTGTTAAAATTGGTTATGTTGAGGCGACTAATGTGACAGTCACCACAATATCCCTCTTCATTATGTTGAGGCGACCAATTGAATTGGTGTCACTCTACCTTACTCAGGTGTGACATTTCAGTGTGACGACACTATACAATCATTCATCAGCGATCCAATCATTTGTCGACACCGTCTTAAATGACCATAATGGAGCATACAACAATTCTAAACAAAATCAGACAAACTCCTCAGTCCATTGACCGTCAGATAAATAAGTTATCTGAAAGGTAACGATAACATAAGTATTAAACTCGACATTTAGGAAATTTTGACACGTGAAGAAATTCCAGACAAGTAACATTGGCATTTACGTAAGTATGAACATATTGCATTACAGTATATTGAGGGTTGGAGTTCTGAAACAGGTACCCAGACCCGATTTCCTACAAGATATCTCAAATTTCTTAAGTAAGATCGGTGCCTCGATAGATTTGTCAGACAGGGTACGTGACGGCTCTTAAATCAAAATGAAGCTGTTGAAATATCTTCGTTTTTTTGGGTTTTTGTTTTTATCTGAAAGTCTATTTCTCAAGTTCCACCCTAAGTTTTTCAGAGAGAAGTATATACTTGGCTCGGTTTTCCTATAAACATTAATCTTTCTATGAGTTACTGAGTGGATATAATCAGCTTAACCTTGTAGCATCAGTCGGTGGTAGGAGACTCATAGTTTAAAAGTGTTACGGTGTATGGATAACATATTATTTGATAATGGCTTTATCATAAATTTTATTTAAACTCCATAAAATATACTTCATCTCGACCTCATTATCGCAGACTATGAGGAAGAAAACTACATTATATGTTGATGTCTTTGGACATCTTGGACAAATTGCCCCAACCTACCCAGGCGCGGATCCAGGAATTTGAAAAAGGGGGAGGGGGGTCCAGTAACTGTGTGTACCAAATTTTCGTTATTTCACTGTCGCTTGGCGTCTTGTTGTGGCTACAAACGATACTATATTAACCATCACAGTTTGATTACTGTAGACTAATCAATGACCATGCCAAACCATACGTTAACACAGGGGCCTGAGATTTGTTAGCCAGGGTATATTCAGTCCTATACTAGTGTTTGTAGAGCAATTTTAGTCGTTTCAGAAAGTTGTGTTCACAAAAACAATACCTATCTCGACCCCTCGAGCTTTTGATTTATTCTATCCATACCATCAGTCAAAATACACCTAGACTGTATGGCAAAGTATCAGATCCCTGTGTCCGAAACGTCTCGATATTACTCTATATACGCTAGGATATATCAAAATACACATAGATTGTATGACAAATTGTCAGGTCCCTGTGTCAGAAAGTTCTCAAAAGTACTATATACGCTAGGATATGTCAAAATACACATAGACTGTATGACAAATTGTCAGGTCCCTGTGTCTGAAAGGTCTCAAAAGTACGATATACGCTAGGATATATCAAAATACACCTAGTTTGTATGACAAATTGTCAGGTCCCTGTGTGAGAAAGGTTTCAAAAGTACTATATATACGCTAGGATATATCAAAATACACATAGATTGTATGACAAATTGCCGGGTCCCTGTGTCCGAAACGTCTCAAAAGTACTTTATACCCTAGGATATATCAAAATCCACCTAGACTGTCTGACAAATTCTCAGGTCCCTGTGTCTGAAATGTCTCAAAAGTCTATTCACACTAGGATAGGTCCAATTACTGAAACGTCTCAAAAGTCAAATATACACCTAGACTGTAACAAATTCTCAGGTCACTGTGTAACCTGTATAAAAATATCTTCTTCGTATCCAATCTCTGTTATGAAGGGAACCGCAATGCACTCTGGGAGATATTGCTTCGTATCTATATGACTGCATTGATGAAGATTGAAAAGGGATTTTACTGTCGACTATAAGATTGGCGAGCAAGTCTAACAGCATAATTATTATTAAAGTGCATTTTGTAGATAATACTGCAGTGTAATGGGTAAACACAGCTACGTGCCAGAGAGTTATAAGCGGCCGCTTCACACAAGGACATGAGCACTTCCAAAAAAAAGGATACATTTTCAATTTAGAATGATATTACGTCATCCTTTTCCTATCATATAACAGCTACATGTATAATTCATAATTGAAATAAGCATATGTTAACTTGATTTATTTCAAAGACGAATAATTAACACATTTCGGTCACGCATTAGCACGAGTTTCCTCTGGCCCTGACATCAGACATACATGGTGTCAGGGCCAGAGGAAACTCGGGATAGGTCACGCATATAGTGTGTATTTTTCCTCTAGTTAATATTTTCATGAACGTTGAAAGTCCTAGATTTACATGTAAATATAATGTTTTTGTATCACCCAAGAGAACTTCTATCCATTCTTTACAGTTGGTGTATAAAGGATTTTGATAAGTCAGGACAGATTCATTTGTATAGACATTGGTGACTCGTTATTTCGGACACTAATTTGTGTGAAAAGTGGAGCATCATTAGTCCGGACATTTTGTGTATATAATAGAACTCGTTATTCCGGATATTTTGTCTTTTGTATGGTTAACCACGTTTGTGTGGAGATAACGGTTTGTGTATAATGGATCTCGTTAATCAGGACACTGTGTTGTTAGGGATATTTGGTTCGTTTACAGTGAAGTACCCTAGTCCGGATTTTCCGGTTTGTGTGTACAGGAGTCGTAAAAACGGACACGGATTATGCTGAGGTGGAACAGTGCCATTTTGGATCCAGTGGTTTGTATAGTACAACCTTGTCCTCTTAACAAGGGTTCTATTACAATTACATGATCTGTGTCCACACAATTTTGCTCGTATATCGAAATTTCCATTAGAAACACCAGAAAGAGGCTCCTCCCCGAATATTGTATTGTTTCGGGTAAAATGAATATATAAAATATTGTACATACTTTTTATAGTACATGGTTCAATGGGAGTATGTTGAGTACATCGCCTCTTCTTTCTAGCAACCTCATTCTTCCTAAAAAAAATTAGTGTTCGCCCGTGTGAGGTAGACTTGGGGTTCTGTCCCATGGCCGAAACTTCAAGAGTCTATACAAATTGTAGTTGCTACTCATGTTTGGTGCTCAGTATTTTCAGGAGTTGGCCGACTGGTTTGCCCGTTGTCAGTATACTGTGACCGGGTGGTATGTCCTGCTGGGTGTCTTCGGCAGTACGCTTCAGTGAGATAGCACTATAAAGTCGACATAAACATGAATATACTGCAGTCTTTCAAACCAAACATACATTCACAACACACATGCATCTCGCACACTGGGGATACCGTCCTTAAATGAACTTAGCTGTTGTAAGGACGTTAAACAATACAAAAAGCCACATCGAATAAGATTTAGGCTGTGTTACAACAAATTTATAAAATAACCCCTCACTACTATTTGCTTGAAAACCAGCCAAGGCCATTTGCCGAAAAACAACCGAAAGCCATGCACTGTTAGAGGATTAATGGATCAATAATGAATCCACATTGGAACGGGAAGAAATCTTCTAAAAGTGCACAGGGATTATTAGATTATACGCAGCTCACCGTATGTAAAGGCATGTGTGAATTATACGATAATTGCCATGTTTACGAGGAAACGAAACGACCGCATCACAGTTGCTTCCATCACAGGCGTCTGCATCTGGTTATTATTTATAGAAAAAAGTAGGAGTAGGGGTTAATATATATTTTTTCTCTATAAATAAGAACCAAATGCAGACGCCTGTGCTGTCATGTAGATTCGAGCTTCAATGTCTTTCAATGATTTGTGGTGGCACTTGCTTGACAAGCGGACATTTAGTGGCAATGGTTGGACAAACACTGAATTTCGTCGGCAATTGTTGGACAAACGGACTTTCGGTAGCAATGGTTGGACAAACACTGACATTCGGTGGTAAATGTTGGACAAACGGACTTCCGATGGCAATAGTTGGACAAACGGACAGTAGGTGGCAATAGTTGGACAAACGGATGGGAGATAGCAATGGTCTAGCGATGACATTGGTTAGATAAACAGATTTACGGTGGCAATGGTTGGACAGACGGACTGTAGGTGGCAATACTTAGACAAACGGACTGTTTGTGGCAATACTTAGACAAACGGACTTTTGTGGCAATAGTTAGACAAACGAACTGTTTGTGGCAATAGTTAGACAAACGAACTTTTTGTGGCAATAGTTAAACAAACGAACTGTTGGTGGCAATAGTTGGATAAACGGACAGTAGGTGGCAATAGTTGGATAAACGGACTGTAGGTGGCATTGGTTAGACAAACGGACTGTAGGTGGCATTGGTTAGACAAACGGACTGTAGGTGGTATTGGTTAGACAAACGGACTGTAGGTGGTATTGGTTAGACAAACGGACTGGAAATTGTATATACTATTTCTAATAGAGGTATAATAATTCACTGTTACATTGGTGGATTGTAATAGACAGTAGTTAGTACAGTATATCAGGAATATTGAGAAAATTATTTAAACTTATTTGATTACTGTGACCTTATCAAGGTCATTTACACGTACGAGCTTTAAAGTGTTCCATCCCAGGTACCTACCGACCAAAATATTAGTAAGGTGCTTTGAGTCTCCGTAAACTTGAAAATATTCTTTAAAACAAGAGTTGTCAGAAGACGATAGCTCGCACAGTGGGTTTAAATTCAGAATCAGTTTTTTGAAAGTAGGTCAAAGGTCACGATCAAGGTCAGCAGGTCTGTAAATGTACTACCAATGGAAATATCTTGTCACAAGATCAAACAACTTTTAAAATATCAAAGCCCTTTCTCATACGGTTAACATTATGTGGCAAAAGTTGAATGCACTCTGTCCAAGATACCCACAAGTCAATATCAGTTTCTCCTGTCTTATGAAACTCAAGAGGATTCTTGAAGGTTTTATTATAATATTGACCCCTGTGGCCTTGAAAATAGGCCAAGGACATTAACATTAGTAAACTTTATAACACTCCATCCAAAGTACTACAGGCCAAATATCAGTAGACAGGGTCATTGAGAAGATTCTTAGGAAGAAACAAATGTTTCTTTCTAACAGATCATAAAGGTTTCTAACAGGTCAAGGTTGTTGATATGAGGAAACTTTATAACACTCCATCTCAAGTACCACATGCCGAATATCGGTACCCTTGGTCATTGAGAAGTTTCTAAGGAAAATATCTTACTGGTCAAGGTCGTTTATATGAGGAAACTTTATAACACTCCATCTCAAGTACAACAGGCCAAATATCAGTACCCTGGGTCATTGAGAAGATTCTTAGGAAGAAATGAAGATTTCTAACAGGTCATAGAGGTTTCTAACAGGTCAAGGTCGTTTATATGAGAAAACTTCATAAGACTCCCTCTCAAGTACCACAGGTCAAGTATCAGTTCACTAGGTCATTGAGACGATTCTGAGGAAGAAATAACTCTTCCTTACAAGTCAAGGTCGTTTATATGAGGAACCTTTATAACAGGTACCTTAGTACCTTGGTAAATTATCAGGACCTGAGGTTTTCTGGAACTGTATAATATCCCAGGTACCTCTTAGCCAAATAGTAGTACTCATTTGCTAAAAGTTTTCTGGATGAACATAAAAGTTGACCGACATGTTGATGGATCCTTCATGATAGCATAAGTTCACCAGCACTTCATGCATTGTTAGCTAAAAATAACAAAACACAGCTTCATTTTAGTGTCATCATCTATTACAGCGTTATAACAAAACATCACCTTTTATTCAGGTAAAAATATAAAATAAATTTAAAAAGTTTAAATGTACAAAATAAAATATTGACAACAGTTTCTAACACTAAGAATTTCTTTCATTCATTATATTAAACAGTTTTCAGTCATAAAAATTTCTGGTTCTTCCTTTCACATACATACTTCTCGCTATTGGAAACATTAATATATCACGATAATCTAGACCTTTGATGTCCAGATCTGCGAAGTCACATAATACCCTGATCTATTCTCAGTTTTATACCACTCGAATACCAGCACTGTACCGTTAAGTTCACAATTGATGTAAGGTTCTTTGAATGTAAAATGCAATAAAGTATCAAAGGTTTCCAAAGGTTGTATATAAAAAGTACTCCGGTACATTGAATGCCTGAATTGACTCCTCCCTCACTCACTTTATTTGAAGGAAGCGAACAACAGTTGCCTCCCCTTCCTCATTCAGTAAACTAAGATTTTGTATGGAAGGACTACAGGAGTGTTGGTGCATGTCCTTTTCCCTAAATTCATCTTAATTATCAGGACTTCATGAATTTGATCTTCTCCCTTACATGTACCATTGCATGTAATTGTGAGGATACTTTGCATCAAACATTAGAATTATCAGATTTAAAATTGTAAAAATATAATTTTCACTTTTTTGTTTTAAATTCTGATCTGATAAATGGCGAATTGGATTACAATTATCAGCTTTAAATTGACAAATTCACTCTGTAACATATACCATGATAAATTTTATCATGATTTTCCATAAATGATAAACATTTTCATGGTTTGAGTTGTAAACACAATTATGGTTGCAAAAATAACAAACATTATTTAATAATGAAATCTGAATTTCTAACACAGGGGCTTGTACTGAACATGAGGACACAGGGGTTAGATACAATTTGGAGGGACAAAATACTATTTGTTTCCCAAATATCAAAGCCTCCATTATATCAGAAAAGAGGGAAATGCATAGTCTGGTTGGTAAATATACATTGGCAAGTAATTGCTGATAGGATCCAGATAAATTAAGACTTTTTTTCACACACTTATGTTTTAAGTGATATATTAGCGATTGTAACATACAATAATCGTCATCATTAGATGTTTTCTACATTTCTGGATAAAAATGGTGAATTTGCACTTAATAAGGTGAGCAAAGATGAACTTGGCTGAGATTCTGAAAATATTAGGAAAAACTTGAATGATGATAAAAATGTTATCATAGTGATGTGACATCTTTAAGTACTGTACTGTATATTTCATTAAGTTTGTAGTTTATATGGTCTTAATCACCAAAAACGAGCCTCTCACACTATCAGACATTTTGGTGAATTATCACATATTCAAACTCATTCAATGATTTGAAATATGTGTTCACCATACTTGCCATCTTTTCCAATTTAGTCGGGGTTTTTTTTCAGACTCAATGCCCTGATCGTATTGATTAAAAAAAGGGTATTCTCCTGATTTTGGGGAACCTGTTTTGATAACCCCATGATATATGGAGCCCTTATTCATCTTGTTAGTTTCACTTAGGCCTATGACAGGTAAGGCTTGCTGGCTAGTGAAAGGCATATAACATGTGGGGCATTAATGACCTGCTCACAGACAGTAACGAAATTCATCGCTTGGTTTGTGTCTAGTGAAAATGGGAATCAATACACTTAAATTAAAGAATAAGATCTGAATCAAGATTAAGTTTCCTGTTACCTATTCAAAAGCTGTCATAAGATCTATCATATTTGAAAAAAAAATAACAATAACAATTATGAAAAAAAAAGAAGAAAAAAAGAGAAATAAAAAGACAACCAATGGTTTTGACAGAGATGATGGCAAATATTTGCATGTAGTGCTTTGCATTGAGACTCCAATGTCAGACATGAACATGTCCAATATGTACTTGAATTAAACAGACATGACAAAATAAAATTTAGTGTCATTTAAAAGTTGTGATTAAGTATAAAACATTCTTATATTTACTTATGTAAATATAAAGGATCAAGATACTGTATAAAAATTACACCTCATAACATAAAAATAAATACAAAAACAACAGTTTTGTTTACTATGACAAAACAAAGACAACATCAATACTGTAAACAAGCAAACAATACATTTCTTTGATCTTTTTGTGAAATACAAAATATTATGTTTCATATTCCAAGGCGAACATCACTGACGAATACATTTCATAAATAATGGCAAAAATAGACTTATAAGCAGAAACATGAATGTTTGAAACTTGTTATAGGAAAAATTAAAAACCTTGCTTAACATTAAACTCTGAAAAAGGCTGTACATTTTTATAAAGATAAAAGTACTGAGAATCCAGATTTTTTAAGCTAAAAATGTGCCCAGTTCTCTGAGAATCTTAGGCCTGACCCCATCAACACAACTACGATCTGATGATCCAAGTGTAGTACAAAATCAACAATGGTAGTCAACATTGTCTGAAGGTGAGGCGTACATTTAAAATATTGAGGATCTTAAACCGATCCATGTCATAATACATTTACTGAATAAGTTCAATAAATTAAATGTGACACAGAAAGGAGTGCAAGATTCTATTTCTCATCTCATATTCATGGCAATGAAATTAAAGCAAAAACCTTAAAATCATATTCATGACTAAAAATTTTTTGTACAGTATATTTTACACGAACGAAACAATTGAGTGCTCTCATAACAACACAGCAGCATTAACATTATTACAGATGTGATTCAGTCACATGACCTAAGGTTAATCCTAGAGTCACATGACTAAATCCTACACCAGATTAGTCCTAAGCCTATCACTGACCCCATTAAGGGCTGAATAAGGGTATATTTAAGGTAGAAAAATACACCTTGAAACATTCATGATGGTTTGCAGTTACGGTATGTCAAAATACCTTACCCTATAACGATACAGTGATCTTATAATTGGCAGCATTTTCTCACTTGCGAAGTTTTAAGTACATAGCAAAATTTCCATAAAATGGATTGCCTAAATCATAGCCACTAATTAGCGATTACTAAGTACTATAATTACAATATTCATTTAACAGAAATTGAGCTTCATTTATAAGTGAAAGCATAAAGGCAATAAAGATAAGATTATACGAACTCTTTTGAATTTTCACCGGGCATGGAAATTTTCATCTATAGATAGTTGTGGAAACAAACACCATTCATTCATAAAAGATTGAATTACTGTAAAGTTGGGACCAGGGTATCGTATTATTCGCAGGGAGTTGCATTTTGCTCCACACACATTTGCAGTCATTAAGTATAGCACAAAAATAAACACTCCATGAATATCTATATACAGTATACACACAACTGTATATAAGTGTTAAACGCAGAATGTTTACAAGGTGTGCTGTACGAAAATAAATACCCTCCGCCGTCCGACTACTGTAAACTACATTACTTGGTGTACTCTAATCTCAGCGAATTTCCTAACAGAGTACCACATTGATGAATTGGTGCATCAAAATCATTTGATATAGAAACGTGATATAGAAAGTGCATTTAGCGCAATCATGATTTCTGGCGCAAAAAGGCTAAAATAAGATTACCACATAAATATATATGTTTACAGTACTTTCGACTCTGACAACCGCAAAATATTAGCCACGTGAAATTTAACAAATATACAGTACCTATTCAGATCAGAGAGAAAGGGCATGATTATACATTCTTCATTTTTAAATGTACATTTTTTTTTGTATATCTAGGAAAATGCTTTCAAAAATTCCTGACAAATTTTATAGGAAAATCATAATACTGAGAAATTAAAATAGATCTATTTAATTTCTCAGGATTAAGATTTTCCTATAAAATTTTTGAAAGCATTTTCCTATTGCCAAAGAGTTGAAACTTACCACAAGAAAGATAAACTATTTATTACCAATCTTTCATTCCCAACAGTCTTTGAAGATGATATGTTCTCGTTTTTAAGTAACCAATCACAATCTGTAGTAATACAGCTATGATAGATTTTACAGAAGATCTCACAATTGAGCACTAAACCTCAGTACGTAATGGATTTCAGAAGAGTGAAAAAGACATTTCACAAAAGTTACAAATTACATGTACATTAAAATAAATATCACAAATTATGATCATTATATACATATATGTTTACATACTTTCATACACATATACAAAATAATGCAAACATAGTGTTTGACTTTTAAAACCACTTTTTGACTTTTCTCGATATAAAATAGGTTCTAAAACAAGACTTACCTCCCTTGCCTCACTTCACTTTGAGTCAGGCCTCAAAATCTTTATATTAAATATTTATGTATTTATTTTAAAATTTTTGCTCTACCGTTAAAAATATTGCTTTAAATGGCCTGCAAAATTTTGTTGCAGTTTAAAAGTAAAATTACGAATTATCACGTTAAATGTCGTAAATCTAAGATGTCAGATTTGTTAGAATGTCAGATTTGTCAATGAAGACTTCAGAGCTAGCTTCCACAAAAAGATAAAAATGTTTAAAACTTTTCAATGTAAAAATGCTTTTGGGTTCATTTTAGGACATCAGTTAAAATTATTGAAGGCAAAAGTAATTTATACAATTACAGTAAAATATGTATAGTCAGTCATTAAATTCTTGTATGTACATACTTTAAAAATGTGTAGGAAATTTCTCCTTTCAACATTTTAACAGCATAATTTATCCAGATCAAAATCTTCATTTCGGAGACTGTACTTCCTATTATGCTATACAAGAAAATAGTTTGTAAATTTTGTTTTTTGCTTTTCTCAAAATTTAACTATTAAAACATATGTCTTCAGATAGACTTTCGTCTAAAAATGTAAGTCCCTTTTGGGGAAAAAACCAATAAATCTTACCAGTATAGAAGATTACCGTGTTATACACAATAACAATGATGACTGTACAGTTTTGTGTACAAAATTTCATCTTAAAATCAGGTATGTATCTAAATCTGTAATATCTTATTTGCTCATTATTTGGAGAAATTCCTTTTCTTTATTATAGAACATGGCAGTGTATGATAACGGCACGGGTGAAAGTATCCCGGTTCCTGGAATACTGAAATACATAATGTAGCTGGTTTTGTAAAATTTAACATAGGCATACATTGGGGAAAATATTTCCAAAATACTGAATTCAGTTTTAATACTGAACACTTTCATACATGTAAAGGCAAATTGCCAGTCTATTCAAATGATTATATCTGGTCAGCATTGCAGATATTTTATTAGAAAAAAAAATCATGTATCTGCTTTTTGCTTTTTCATGGACTGGATTATTTTATAATAAATCATTTTTAAATGCACAGGTCAACAATTGATACTTTAAACGATCATGAAAAGCTCTAATAACACTTCACAATAGTACTTCATAAACAAGGCATGCAGGCGTCTGCATTGTCCAGCAAAAACATCAATGTCAGAAATATGAATGACATTTCCTCTTAAAAATGTTTTAAATCTATTCTATCATTTCCAACACTATCTCAATTGCATGTATGCATCAGTGTTGCATAGTGATAACATCCACACATATTGTTTCTCAATAAATGCAGTCAGTAATGTTGTTTAACGGTAAATGTCGGACATTCACCTGAAGAGTTTTCAACACTGTCGGTCCCCACAGAGTCTTCTACACCTTTCACTTGTTTGACCCATGGAAGCACTGGCTTGGAAACCTTCAATTTGACATGAATATTCATATATTATCAACCCAAAAAATGCTTCCTATTTCTTTGCCTGGAAAATAGAAACAGTACAACACCAAGATGGCTGCACCCATGTGTCGGCATTCTTTGCTATCTGCCATCTTGTCAAACAAACCACAGAACATACAGAACAATGTTTCTGATTGGTAAGATTTTCTGTAGGCATTTTCTACAGAACCAATCAGATGACTGGATATGATAAATGAATAATTCATGAATACGAGACTTTTTGTGTGAGTGCCCCTGACGGGACCGATCTGAACTGTGCGAAGACATAACTTGGTTACTGACAATTTCCACAGTACACGACCCTGTCTCTTCTTTGTGATGTCAACCAGCGTACGAAAAGTATTCTGTAAATACTGAAATCCAGTTCCAAATAGCGACCAATCACATTTATTACTTCAGCAAATTGTCCAATTAATAAATTAATTGCTTGGTGTTTCTTTCAGTGATCAATATCCAATGGTCATCATAACAATACTTGAAGGCCTCCTTTCCTTAAGACTGGTCACACCTAAGTACTATGTATGCTATATGGCCATTGCACAGGTTGGTGAGCTGGTACCACAGCTTTTCATGTTCTTTTAATAGAACAAACCAGTCGTACTGGTACAGCCATACATAAGGAAAGCCAACTTGTCTCTCTGTACCATTCACGAAACCAGGTTTTCTGGGTCTGATCCTTGACCGGTCCAGCCAGCCTAATGGTGAGCAAGTGTTTTGGACTAGTATGGTCAACTGGTCCAGCCAGTTGATTGCTAAGCACACCTATAGCTAGTGTTAGTTTTTAATTTTTTAAGTGTAATGGCTCATTTGATCAGGGTCCTTGTTTCGCTGCGATTGCCACTGGTCGGTGATGATTTGTCCGTAGCCCGAGGAAATCTGCCATATCATGTGCATCATCAGGATAGTCCTACAGTGGAAGAGAAAGACGCTTCATGTGAAATACTAGTAAATATACTCGGCACAAGGACTTAAAGATTAGCTCTAAATAATTAAATTTATCATACAAAATTTATCATACATCAGTATTCAAGCATTTGATTAAACGGTCCAAAGTTAAATAGATACAAGCCAGGGATTTCGGCTGGTGTCTAGGGACTGGATCAAGTGTGAGTGGTCATTCATGATTGAAAATCAGCTCTGTATTTTCCCAAAGTTGATCAAAAAGTACAGCTGAGGCTCCCAACAAAGTATCATTGCATACTTACTATTGTAGATTATGACGATGCATGACAACTATGATGTTGTTTTTTTTGTTTTTTTCCCTTAAAACTTTAAGAAAAATGCAAACAAACTTTCTCAATTTTAGGACAGGGTCCCCACACAAAATAGCAAAATGCCTGAAAGCCTAGTATTCAGTTCTCAAAAATGTTGATAAAGTTCCTCAAATCCAGCTGTGAAGTCTTTTGATCTTTACATCTTTTAAGTTTACATAAATGCACTTGGAGTAGCAAGTCTGTAACAAACTTTACTATAGTAGACAGTCGGTAACAAACTTGACTACAGTAGCGAGTCTGTAACAAACTTGACTACAGTAGCGAGTCTGTAACAAACTTGACTACAGTAGCGAGTCGGTTAACAAACTTGACTACAGTATAGCGAGTCTGTAACAAAGTTTCCTACAGTAGCGAGTCTGTAACAAACTTGACTACAGTAGCGAGTCTGTAACAAACTTTAGTACAGTAGCGAGTCTATAACAAAGTTTACTACAGTAGCATGTCTGTAACAAACTTTACCCCCCCCTATAGTAGAGAGCCTGTAACAAACTTTACTACAGTAACGAGTCTGTAACAAACTTTACTACAGTAGCGAGTCTGTAACAAACTTTACTACAGTAGCGAGTCTAACAAACTTTACTACAGTAGCGAGTCTGTAACAAACTTTACTATAGTAACGAGTCTGTAACAAACTTTACCCCCCTATAGTAGAGAGTCTGTAACAAACTTTACTATAGTAGCGAGTCTGTAACAAACTTTACTATAGTAGCGAGTCTGTAACAAACTTTACCCCCCCTATAGTAGAGAGCCTGTAACAAACTTTACTACAGTAACGAGTCTGTAACAAACTTTACTACAGTAGCGAGTCTGTAACAAACTTTACTATAGTAGCGAGTCTGTCACAAACTTTACTACAGTAGCGAGTCTGTAACAAACTTTACTATAGTAGCGAGTCTGTCACAAACTTTACTACAGTAGCGAGTCTGTCACAAACTTTACTACAGTAGCGAGTCTGTAACAAACTTTACTATAGTAGCGAGTCTGTCACAAACTTTACTACAGTAGCGAGTCTGTAACAAACTTTACTATAGTAGCGAGTCTGTCACAAACTTTTACTATAGTAGAGAGTCTGTAACAAACTTTACTACAGTAGCGAGTCTGTAACAAACTTTACTACAGTAGCGAGTCTGTAACAAACTTTACTACAGTAGCGAGTCTGTAACAAACTTTACTATAGTAGCGAGTCTGTCACAAACTTTACTATAGTAGCGAGTCTGTCACAAACTTTACTATAGTAGCGAGTCTGTCACAAACTTTACTACAGTAGCGAGTCTGTCACAAACTTTACTACAGTAGCGAGTCTGTAACAAACTTTACTACAGTAGCGAGTCTGTAACAAACTTTACTACAGTAGCGAGTCTGTAACAAACTTTACTATAGTAGCGAGTCTGTAACAAACTTTACTATAGTAGCGAGTCTGTCACAAACTTTACTACAGTAGCGAGTCTGTAACAAACTTTACTACAGTAGCGAGTCTGTCACAAACTTTACTACAGTAGCGAGTCTGTAACAAACTTTACTACAGTAGCGAGTCTGTAACAAACTTTACTATAGTAGCGAGTCTGTAACAAACTTTACTACAGTAGCGAGTCTGTAACAAACTTTACTACAGTAGCGAGTCTGTAACAAACTTTACTACAGTAGCGAGTCTGTAACAAACTTTACTATAGTAGCGAGTCTGTAACAAACTTTACTACAGTAGCGAGTCTGTAACAAACTTTACTACAGTAGCGAGTCTGTAACAAACTTTACTACAGTAGCGAGTCTGTAACAAACTTTACTACAGTAGCGAGTCTGTAACAAACTTTACTACAGTAGCGAGTCTGTAACAAACTTTACTACAGTAGTGAGTCTGTAACAAACTTTACTATAGTAACGAGTCTGTAACAAACTTGACTACAGTAGCGAGTCTGTAACAAACTTTACTACAGTAGCGAGTCTGTAACAAACTTTACTACAGTAACGAGTCTGTAACAAACTTTACTACAGTAGCGAGTCTGTAACAAACTTTACTACAGTAGCGAGTCTGTAACAAACTTAACTACAATAGCGAGTCTGTAACAATTTTACTACAGTAGTGAGTCTGTAACAAACTTTACTATAGTAGCGAGTCTGTAACAAAGTTTCCTACAGTAGCGAGTCTGTAACAAACTTTACTATAGTAGCGAGTCTGTAACAAACTTTACTACAGTAGCGAGTCTATAACAAACTTTACTATAGTAGCGAGTCTGTAACAAACTTTACTACAGTAGCGAGCCTGTAACAAACTTTACTATAGTAGCGAGTCTGTAACAAACTTTACTACAGTAGTGAGTCCGTAACAAACTTTACTTTAGTAGCGAGTCTGTCACAAACTTTACTACAGTAGCAAGTCTGTAACAAACTTCACTTTTACAGCAGTATAATATAATTTACTCACCACAGGTTCTTGTTTAAATTCCTGCGAATCATCAGGTTCTTGTTTTATCAGAGAATAGAAGCGACCACCATCACCGCGACTCCTGTTCATGGCATGTTTGTGTCGAGATTCATGTAGAT
The DNA here is from genome assembly GCF_902652985.1 of Pecten maximus. Taxonomy (NCBI): domain Eukaryota; kingdom Metazoa; phylum Mollusca; class Bivalvia; order Pectinida; family Pectinidae; genus Pecten; species Pecten maximus. The sequence goes on from NC_047024.1 coordinate 20,571,468, forward strand.
ATTTCTGCAGCAAAGATTTTTGGAAAATTTTGCTCATTTGATATCTGTTCTTGAAACAAGACTATAGTACTGGCACAGTATGAAAAATTCAATTTACATGATAACACACAATATTCTTCATGTCTGAACAATAAACATAAAATACAGTAGTATAAAACTTTTATAAAACATATTTTGACAGATTAACATTTCAAATTATCTTTACACACATCTGTTTATTTACAGCAATGATATCAGCCTTGAGAAATCAACTTTTTCGGTAAAACAATAATTAGAGTTTATCAAAATTTAAAAATCTGGATCAAACTCTACTCACCCGTCGCTGTTTAGGGATTTTGCCACTAGCCTCTAACTTGGCTCGAGCCTGTCTCCGTTTGAGGATGCGGTTGTATTGTTTAGCATTGACGTACAGTGGCTCTTCATCAGAGGCAACTTGTTGTGTTTGTATAGGCATCCGTTGTAGTGTATTCCCATTCAAAACCTGCCACACCAAAGAGGAACTTGTCAATACTGTGTATTACATAACGCTATTAAAAACTTTCGCTAAATTGTGAAAATTCAAAAAAAATTAATAATAATCAGGGTGCATACAGATTGGTCAAACCAAAGTCGAAGCCATTTCTAGAATTTTCAATGACCTTACTAAGTATTTCATGGACCTATTCATGCAGAATTAAGGATATTTTTATTTTGCCTAAAGCTACACACTTTTCATGTTTGATATCAGCACTGATTCACCTATTTTCTTGAGGAATATCATATGAAACACAAAATGCAATTCCCCTGTCTGCACATGTATACCCCAGATTAGAACAAAGGGTTTCTCTTCCAATTTGGACTGAAAGTAAGTTTCTTTGTATTCAAGGACTTTTTAATGCAAGCCAAGATTCAAGGCCTTTCAAGTAAAATCAAGGCTTTTTTAAAGGGGCATTCCTTCGTTCGGACAGCAGAAACATGCTAAATTTCTACTGATGAAATATATGTCCGATCAAGGATTATATGAGTGTTTGTGCCTACACGTAATGAAATTAAAGCCGAAATGTACTGAACAATGACGAATTGTACACAGATACCATCTGTCTATGCGGTAATTAGTAATACTTCTGGGCGAATTAAGGATTTTTAGGACTTAATACTTGAAGGACTTTGGTTTATCTTGCGAGTAAAACTGACGTACTAATGTAATTATTATAACTTTTACTACTTGGAAAAAATACTTATTTTCCATTAAGTTCCATTTTGATGACCTAAATTTTATTCAAATGCCCCTTTAAGACTGGAAAGCAAAATTCTAGGTCTTTTCAAGCCTGTATGCACCCAGCTGATAGTTAGTCACGACTCTGACCAACAAGAAATGAACTCTGTCACATACCATGATCTGCTGGTTACTGTTAGCACCCATCTGCAGCATGCCACGGGCCTGTAGGCCTTGTAGGACTTGTGGCACTGTTGTTCCGTTCGTCGTCTGTACAATCTGTCCGTTGGTTTGCTGTAAGCCTTGCTGTAACATCTGTGCCACTGTGGCTTCCTGGCTGTTGGTCTCCCCTGACGACTGCTGTATGCCACTTGGCGATGTGGTTTGTGGCATTCCCGTCTGTAACACCTGTCCCCCAGACTGTAACATCTGACCACCTATGCTGTTTTGCTGTAGTGCTGTCTGTAAGATTTGTGCGGCACTGGCCTGTGGCATTCCACCAGCCTGCAGCATCTGAGGCGAACTACTCTGTGGTATTGAGTTCTGTACTAGCTGTGTGGCCCCATTCTGCTGTAGCTGTGCCATCTGTGGGATTCCCCCCTGAATAATCTGACCGTTACCCTGTATGATCCCCGCCTGCAGCATTTGTTGAAGATTAGCTGCCTGAGGTGAGACAGATTGGACGGAGGGGGTGGTGGCTGAAAAATTATTTTACCATTTAGTGCAAGAACACAGATGATTTAACAATACAGGCTACATTTCATGGGTACACAGGATCATGTGTTTATGAGTTCATGTTTTGTATGCATAAACACTTGGTCCTGTGTACACATAAACACAAGTCATGATTGTGTTGTTGTTTTTTTTTCACTTTTGAAAAATATGCCGATTCATTTTTTACCCATCTGCTAAAGTATCTTTCAAGAAATTTACATACATGATATTTGTATACTCATATACAAGTTTCTATAGGAGACTAACCTTGGGACTGTTGTTGTACTTGCGAAAGTTGTAGTTGATTATTGGCGGAGTCGTCTGCCCCTGCCTGCAGAATCTGCTGTTGCTGAGGCTGGTACAGTATGGTTTGTCCATCCTGAGTCTGCACCAGTTGACCTCCAAACTGCTGCTGACCTATAATCTGCCCTGGCTGACCTTGAAATGCCATTATCTGACCAGTACCTTGACCAGCAGCTTGTTGAAATATCTAGTTAAGAAAAGATTAATAAACAGTTTATCCAGGAAAACATAATTTTACCTCCAGAATTTATTGTTATCTTTGAAACCACTGTAGTACACTAACTCAAGTTTTCAGTCAATTTTACTAAATATCAAAACTGTTAGAGTTTTAAAATCAAGAGTCCCATTCACAGTTGCCAATGCGATTTTAACTGTGAAATTACATGTAAAAGGTGGAAAATTTCCTACTTATGACAATACATTGTACATAGATTTTCTTCTGAAAAAAAGGCTCTGGCAAAGTAAAGCAGATGGAATTAACCATATAATGTGTATCACGTCTCCATGGGCTCTCAAACAGACTTGGCAGTCCTTACCTGTTGTTGGGCTTGTAAAGAATTTTGGATTTGTTGTCCACCAGGAGCCAGCAGCTGAAACTATAAAGATATTTACACGGTAACGTAATAATGCACAGCAAACCATGACATGTATAAATTGTAGAGAATATTTTGACATGGAGTAACTTTTTTTCATGAAGGAACTTCAGAGATGACATTTTTATAAGATATTATTGAAACTACTAAAAAAATTGATTCTCTCTCACATAAATCACAAAACATATGTACTATTATAAAATTAAAATTGATCCTATTCACTATCAACGCCCCCGGGGCCATGATAGCTCGTCAGCTTTGAGTGGAGGCCACCTGAGGTGCATGGTTTGACGATTCCAACCCATAATTTATATTTCTCGGGAATCTGAAAATTGGCTGGTCTGTGATATCATGGTTGTGTCCTTGGGTAAGACACTTTACCCTAATTGCTCTTGATGACATGTGACAGCCCTCCCTTATGATGTTTAGTGAGGTATTCACTAACTACTACAAGGAGATTCTGCCTCAAAATGACTCTGGCTGTTCACAGGGGGATCAACCCAGCAAACAAACGAACAAACTTCAGTATTGAAAGCAAGTTTTGACTAAAACTTGAAAAACATAGACAGATCTTCGATATAGTTTGTTTGTTTTTGTTTAACGTCCTATTAACAGCCAGGGTCATTTAAGGACGTGCCAGGTTTTGGAGGTGGAGGAAAGCCGGAGTACCCGGAGAAAAACCACCGGCCTACAGTCAGTACCTGGCAACTGCCCCACGTAGGTTTCGAACTCGCAACCCAGAGGTGGAGGGCTAGTGGTAAAGTGTCGGGACACCTAACCACTCGGCCACCGCGGCCCTCTTCGATATAAAACTGGAATAATCTCGTGTATCCATAGCCATCACTTTCAATACTGAAAATGTTGTTCTTTTTTTTTAAAGCTGGTCAGTGATTGTCCCTTTAGTTATGATTTCATACCTGTGGTACTTGTGAAAATTGGCCATTTTGACCTTGAACTTGAAGCTGTTGACCTTGGAGCAGCTGACCTTGGGAGAATGCTTGAAGCAAAATCTGCTGTCCTTGTAACATTTGATTCTGTCCTATTTGTATGATCTGTTTATGAAAAGATTTAACAAAACATTACAGCAAATGTTTCTAGGGTACATTTCAAGTCTACATTCTCATCTTAAAATAAGTTATTAAAGGGATAAAATACACAATTGTGTTGAAGTATTTTGTACTAGGCTAAATATTTTCTATCAAGTAATGTTCAGCAAGTAGAAAATAAATTCATGTAAAATGGTCATTTATTACATTTTTACCAGTGAAATATCAAAAATTATTCATTCTATAAAAGTGATATTTATATTTTTCACTAGTGAAAAATATCACTTTTGCTGATTTGACCAATCAAATCAATGATTAGAAAATACCAAAATAATTGACCAATCAGAAAGCCCGACATATATGTCAGCACCTGGACAGGGGAAACTACTTTTTTTGTTTACAAATTATCGCTGTAGGCCTAGTTAGCATACGGGGTAGGTTTTTCGTTGATAAAAATTATAATAAACATAATATCTAACAGTGTCTTTAGTAATACCAAATATATTTCACTCGTGTGGCTAATATTTTGCTGCGCACTCGTGAAAAATATCAAAATATTAGCCACACTCGTGAAATATATTTGGTATTACTGAAGACACTGTTAGATATCCTCTATATCTTCCATCGAAATATGTCAACTGCTGACAGAAAAACTTTCAAAAATGCATGTTGAAAAGACAATGTGGAAAAGTTTTATACAGGTTGACGCAAAGATTTCTGACACTGAGAAATATCATTTCATTGTGCTATGAAATTTAAGATGTTCATTGCTTTTTGATGTACCTAGCAGTAATCAAGTCCTTCTGTTATCAAGTCAGTTCTCATTAGATTTGACATAACCTGGCCATGGAATTGACCTACTTTACATGGCAGGGGGCATTGATAAAACTGAAGACGTTTTACCTTTCTGGACAACTTGGTCAGATAATTCATGTACTTTTTCCAGGGTCTCCATCGAAATATATTTTGCCCTCATTTGATCAAAGTTGAGGCAGAATTATAATTTCGTTTACATGTCTATTTTCCTGTTTTTGGAAGAACATTCGCCATATCAAGTTACTGAAGTTTACCAATTTGCTTGTTATGCCATACCTGTGGTTGTCCCTGTATGGGAAACTGGTTTCCTTGGAGCCATTGAAGAGGTAGCCCCTGTGCCTGCATCACAAGTTGTTGTTGTTGTTGTTGTTGTTGCTGCTGCTGCTGTTGTTGCTGTTGTTGTTGTTGTTGCTGCTGCTGCTGTTGTTGCTGTTGCTGTCCATCTCCTGATGGTTGCATTGCTGTAACCTGAATTTGCTGATCCATAGCGGTTACTCAATACTCTGCCTCTTGCAACAGTAAGAACTTGGACATTTGGACGGTACTGACTACATGATCATAGGGGCTTCTACAATGACAAAATATAGAAAAAAATATATACATATACTGCCATAGAAAATGTGTTCATTTATATAATGAGAAGGAAATTGAGGAACGTGCACAGGCTTAGCTGCTATTTTTTTTCCCAATACAAATACACACCATGTAGTTTCAAATTTAATGTTTTTTCATACCATCTTTCACTCCACTAAGTTTTACCATCCTCACATTATTGACTGGGCTTTTTCTGAGGGATTTTTGGGGCCGTTAATGGACCTTTTTAGGGCCGTTAATGGGCTCCATTCCAAATCAGAATCATTTTATTTTAAAGCCAAATTCCCAAAATTTCCAGTTTACCGGTACTCCCGAAAAATTCTTTCCCAATTCACCAATTTTCTTCCCAAAATGAGACAAAAAGGCCCCATCCCAAACCAGTGAGAAAAACCTGATTAAAGCCATATTGATGTATCAATCAACCACAGGGCTACTCAACGTCTTCATTCTAACACAATCGATCACAACATTAACTAAATAGTGGCATTACTGACATCAACTGTTTACACAGTATTCAGTTTTGTATCCAATTTCAAGTGTCAAAGAAGACGTAGAAATGTTAAAGTTGTTTGAATTACAGATCTTAACACAATAAATACTTAACAGAGGAAGAAATAAAATTTCAGCATGACTGGTTCTTTGGGTAAGAATATATAGTGGTCCTATTTAGCTCAATTTGTAACATCTTCCTAACCAGGTACCAAGTAAAATCTTGTTAAGGTCAATTCATGGTTTTAATAACCTGAAAAAAGGATGAATTGAATTAAGACTTTCTCCCATTGCTATCATTTACTGATATCATCATTTTGTGATACATGTTGCTTGTAATAACGAGGAATTAAATTTAGTAAATTAGTAGTATAAGTTTTTATGTAAAAATCTATAATAGAATTGTGTCATCCATTCTGATCTATCAGTTACTTCCCTTCATTTCAATTTGTCAGATATATATACCGACGTCTCTGTCAATAGTGATAGCTGAAGAGAGGATCATGGTGTGCACAGATCAGGGGAAGTAACCCTCGCATGATTACTTTGTCGATCACTCATGTGTGAGGGGAAAAACTACACAAACATAATTTCTCCTTTAAACCACAGATCTATAATAGTTTTATAAGTCTCTGGTCACATATATGAAATAGCTACTTTAAATAAACAGAATGATGAATAATAAAGAAAAATTGCAAAGAATTAATTGAAATCTATAAAATTTTATTGGTTGTTTTTATGTTAAATTCATAGTTTTTTCTTTCTTACTTTGCTCTGCATTAACTTTTTATGTTTACCTGTTGCCAAAGTGTAACTGTCAAATCCTTTTTGAAGACAGCGTCATAATAACAATCTAATGATACTACATGATTAGTGTCATTCTGATTTGTGGGTTATTAATTACAATAATTGTTAGTAAACAAAGTAGAATAATTACACAATTACAGTCTACGTACGTCAAAGGCTTCTACTGAAATATTCTATTATTAAATTATCAAATTCAATTTTTAAAAGTTTTGATATGATTAAGTGCTCTAAATAAACCTCAAGGCAACTACTGCAACAAGCTTGCATAGACACAAATTTCCATGAATCAGGCATTATATTCTGTACGAGAAATGAACAAATGCGAAGAAATTAGCAAATGCGTAGAAATGAACATATGCGTTCAAAATGTTTTCTTTGAATCACAATGATAAACCACCTTTTTTTTTTATAGATATGTACTGTATAAATTATGTCATTGATGTTATTTTTGTTTTTATTACAAACATCAATTGGGACCGACATTTCTTTTAAATTTCATGCAAATTCAAACTGCAACATAATATAGGCTTTTGTTACATATGAAAATCAAACAGTCAAAAATTAAAAACATAAATTGACAACATTTGAAAAAAATCTTAATAATATATAAGTCTACCAAAGTCCTACAATATAGGCATATACTAGATCTATATATAATAAAATAACACTTATTGAGCTATTTACATGGAAACTCAATTTAAGATGATGATGATGATGATGATGATCATGATGAACAAAATAGAATCACAATGTAAACTAAAATGTTGTAGGCCTAATCGCAAGTCACGTGTTGTGATAGTTTTGTTTACTGTACGAAGGCCTAACTTACCATTATTGCTATTCAAAAATATATATTTGAATTAAGAATGGTGTTTTCAGTTTCGTTTTGAATGGAACTTGAAAATAAATACTTACCAATAAATGATAAATAGACAACTCATTAGCGGTGTGAATACAAATGAGCTTGCCGTGTAGACGACAAAATCACTTCCTAAATAAACTGGTTAGATATTTGTTAGATACTAGGTTTCACAACATTGTTTAACATTAAAATATTCTAGTGTTTATGTTTTTCATTTAAGAAACACGGAACAAAAATTAAAAGCACACATGTGTGCGATACCGAAACAATAGCGAAGACGTAATGGACATTTTCCCCGGCGATTGTGTTTGGCAAAAAGCCACGAAAAACCACCGAATGTTTCGTCTCGTGTCAAGAAATGACACATTTAAAACTAAAAACGTGTGAATAGTAAGAGCTATGATGGAAGCGAATCATAAGATAACTCAGCGACTTACTTGGGTCCAATAGGTACCCTTTTCTTGGTGATTGGCTATGGAAATCAACTTGTCGTGGACAACGAATCATGGGCTAATCCGGCCTTGTTGGTCGACGCCATTGGTGCTGATTACTGAAGGTACCACCCACAACGAAATTCCGCTTGGGAATTTCCATAAATCGTTATTGGGTGTTTCTTTCATTAAAAATGACGGTACAGTATTATATCAAAAATAACATTTTAAATATTGCACACGTGTTTTAAACGGGAAGTAAATAAATCTACAATATTTATGGTGGGATGATTCGTTTTAGCGGGGAGTGAAGAATTAGGATGGAACAGCGGGACCTGAGGTCAACCAGTGGATTCGTCCTATCAATTAATGAATAATCACGTGACTAGTGTCAATTTCACACAGTCGGCGAGTGATAGCATGGCCACTGATTGTAAGCTAGCAGTGGGTTGGGCCAGACATGGTTGCAAGCTTTCGTCCTGGGTAAGGCCGCTACAACGCGGAAGCACAGGGAATGTCCTTGATTGGAGGATGGGATAAAAGAAACATAGGCAGTTACTGAAAACTGTCGTATGTTTAACTCTGAAACGATTGAATTCATACGCTTTCAAATGATTGACAAAGTTGCTTACATTCATTGATTGTTTACAAGGTGGAGGCCCAGTCAAGGGGCATGTGTAGTATAAACACGTGTGTATGTGTAGTACAAGTATTACTGTCTTGGATCTAGACAGGCGTAATTGGCATCGATCTAGTGACGTAACCATATACAAATGGTGCATAATGTTCATTAATAATGTTAAATTACCGGACACCGTAGCGAACGTTATGCCTGACCGTAATCTACAATACAAATCTTGATTGAATCTGATAAAATCAGGCTCCTGTTTTAGCTGAGTCAATGAATAAGCAAAATATGTATCGATTGATATCCTGCTCAGTCGTGACGTAAATCATACAATATTCTGCTTCTATGTTAATTAACAAACCACATATTTTGTACGAGAGTTCCTGACTGGAGGCTAAACCCAGACTGGGTTCTAGTTATTTAGTAAAATATTTGTATCGATAGGCCTAAGGAAATCAAGTGTAAACAAGAATTAAGACTTGGACAGTGCTTGTAAAAATAAAATCACTGGTGTAGACAATGACATTTGTCCCTGTGTCACTGACACATTGCAAATGTTTCTGTTGTTATCGGAACAATACAAAGGTTTATCTAAATCTCAGCCCCAAAGGTTATTTGCATTATTCTTTGAAAGCAACTGATTCTCCGGCAAGGGTAAACAAAAAGGGTAAAATGCTAAACATAGCAAATTTGATTTAATCAATAAATCTGCAACTAGGAACATGCATAAACGTCCCTGAAATCGCTGTTATAGTATATGAGCATATTTTTGTTAAAACATGAAGTTTTAAATATTTTTTACTGATATTTTATGAATAGTTCTTTCATTAAAGAAAACAAAATTATTGATTCCCCCTATGCTGTAGTTTGCTGATATTCTTCAAGTGTAATAACAATGATAGATTTCAGGTGAGGTCTATCCCAGGGTTTATGAACCTGGCCGGAATAACATTCAACAAAGCTCGACCAGGTCTATAAAGCAGGGATAGACCAAAACCAAAGTCCACAATGGTTTTATTATATATATATATAGAGGATATCTAACAGTGTCTTCAGTAATAGTACCAATTATATTTCACTTGAGTTAAAATTATCAATATATTATAAATATATATAGTCACACAATGTATTTGGTATTACTGAAGATACTGTTAGATATTCTGTTTGTTATATTATATAGCAAAATATAACAAGGCACCTCAATCTCTCCCATTTAATTCATTGCGGTCCCCTATCAACAGCTCAGAAATGTACGCCAAATCGTGACGTTATGTATTCTTTCTTGCATTATGATGTCATATCACATGACGGAGAGCTATATACAAAATCTTAATTTTCCCCATTGTTGTTTGTAAGCAGTGTTGTGATTGGTCAAATCAGAAAAAGTGATATTTTTCACCTGTGAGATTACTGGTAATCATTTTTCAAAAGAAAAAAATGGAAATGTCTATTTTTGAATTACCAAGTGGAGAACTTCAAATGCTAATAACATACACAATATCAGATTCATGTGATATTTGATTTCAAATCAATGTAATTTACACAATTAACTTTACTTATTTGATATTTCATTACTTGAAGTTGAAACTTTAATGTCATTGGGGCTTTGTGATGTCATGGATTGAGGTTAGTAACACTTTCCTGTTCATAGAAGAGATCAGATTTTTGCAGACTTACCACATGACATCGCTCTTCCAATCAGAGGTGGGAATTATCACCAGAAATATATTAGATAATTCCCCTTGATAAACCCAGATATCTTCTTCCTGCTTTTGAGAGATTTCATAGTCTCTTTAAACCCCTTTGTTATATAAATAAAGATAAAACAAATTTTAAAAGTGGAATCACAAGCTATAGAAGAAAGGGTAAAATTAATTGAATCGTTTAATTCAAATCACCAGAATCAAGAACCGTCTTGTACATTCCAACCTTCAGAGTTACAGATACTTCCTTCATATGCAAACAAGGTACATTTTGTAATTGCCTTTTTCTCTGCCCTGCCTTAGATAATATGTTTTGATTTCACCCATCAAAATTAGCTTGGGAAGATTGTAAACACAATATAGTAATTTGGTTAGGACATCGTTTAGGGTAAATGTTGACTTTTGAATTTGCTAACACTAAATTAAATATCAACTTATCAAGAGTGAATTGATAGTATTGAAAATTATGAATATATAACTGTCTAGCTACTAAAGCCATATAGGAGGAGAAGGTTTTGAAGCTAAATTACAATTCTGATATTTGTACAACATGATTGCCTTTAGTAATAGCTTCTTATTAAATATGGTAACAATTCAAGTAGATGTGCAGGAAAAATACTGTAGGATTTTGAAGTTTACCTAGTAAATTGTCTTGTCATGCTATATAATGTGTTTGCCGTGATTTTCACCACTTTCGACTGGGATAGTTCAAACTTGCGCTTATCTTCAGAAGCATTATTTCAAATAATTCAAACAGGTTCGTCAATATTTATTTAATTTTGTTTGAACTAACCTATGCACTGTTAATAAGCTATATTGTTTTGCCTTATTCTTCCCCTTAACCCTACCCAACCCCTGACCCCCAATCTATTGTATGCTGGAGTTACCTGGAACCCTTTGTACTTTGTACAGGTTTGGTTGCCTTGGTTGCTTGTAAAATAAAATATAGCATTAAGGTTATGATTAAATTCTGGCGGTTTATTCAGGAGAAGTAGGCATTTAAAGGGTAGATAATACACAATGAACAGACGGCATAAATCACATATTGACATATTTTCTATGTTTAATAAGAAAAGAAATACAAGTTCACATTCAATTCTATTACAGGGAGCCAACAGCTATGGCCAGCTTGGTCAGGGTCACACAGATGATAAAATCCTGCCAGGGGACGTAACTCCATCAGACATTAATATTCGCAGTGTTCACAGGAGGTGGTGGTCACACCCTGGTCATCGATGGTAATACAAAATTTTGTACTGTATATTAAATTTTAAGGTTTATGATACAACCTACCTTTTGGTTATTGTAATTGTTACTTATTGATACACAGGGAATCTAGAATACATCCAGCATCCAAAGCCAATGCAACAGTTATACAGACGAATTCACCTAATTTGCATGTTAGTTACATGTTATTTGTATTTGCATAACCCACTTATTTGCAAAAAATTATTGGGCCCCAATTTTTTCTTTATTTGTATTTTAACTCCAGGTATTTGCATTGACTTTTACACTGGACATTGCTTATTTGCATATGAACTTACGAAAGTCACTGATCTAAGTTTCTATAAAATATGTTTTCACGTTATAGAAACATAGATGACTTTAAACCGCCCATCAATCACTTTATAGAAACAGATCACTTTAAACTGCCCGTCAATACATTTCATTTGACTGGTTATGTTGGAATGCACATCGACAAATCGGTTTAGTCCCGACCCAGTCCATATCTTGAAGCCAGTACATGTTTCATTTTAAGTTATTTATTTCCACTTATTTTTAAAGATGATGGCAGTCTGTTTGTTTGTGGATCAAACAACAAGGGTCAGTTGGGACTTGGTCACACCCAGGACATTTCCACACTGACCAAGGTCAAGTTACCCGGTGACACTGTAGTTACCAAGGCAACAGGTGGATGGGATTTCACCTTGATCATAACAGGTACAGTAAATGTTTAAAAGTGTCGGGGGCTATTCCAGCAAAGTATTTATTCAATGAGAGGACTTCGAAAATAAAGAAATTATACCCATTTTGGGCATGAGAGAAAATGCTATCTTTGCCATATATTGTTTAGGGGATTAATTGTTTCAAATTATCCTATGAAACAAGATTTTAAATAATTTTGTCAAGAAATGATACTGATTTTAAAATATGTTTGTTTACATTTTGACCAACAGCGACAGGAGAGCTGCTTGCGATGGGTTCAAATGCCTTTGGACAATTGGGGTTACCAGGTGCAAACCAAGTCTTACTGCCGGTAAAGTTATTTGTTTTTCTGACCTCAAAATCTTGTCGTTAGTTTAAAGGGTGTCACGGGAGCTCAGTCGGTCAAAGTGCCTGCCACGTAACCTGAGGTGAAGATCCAAGGAGTGTGGTTTGACACTGTCTGCAAGTGTCATTTTGTATTTCTCAGGAAGCTGAGAAACGGGCTGTTCTGCATTGTCATTTTGTGTCCTTGGGCAAGAAACAGTATCGCAGTTGCTCTGGATGGCATGCGACTCGCCGCCTGTATGTTGTTAAGTGAGGTAGTCACCAGCTACTACAAGGAGACCCCACCTCAAAATGACCCTGGCTATTCACAGGGCGATTAACAATACAAGCAACAAATTATCCTTTAGTTTGGAATATAATTAAACCCTTTTAGAAAAAGTTTTGTAAAAACATGTTTTTCAGGAATAATTGATTACTTTATTAAGGAGACTATATTGTGTTAAAAAAAAAGAAGAAGAAAAAAGTAAACCATTAAAAACACAAAAGTAAACCATTTGAAATACAAATACAAAATGTACAGTCAAATAAATACTCTATGGATAATTTTTCCTTTCGTAGGTCATAGTAAAGGTACCAAATCATGAGAAGGTGGCTGATGTTGCTGCAGGGCTCAGACATGTAGTCATGGTTACAGGTTAGAATTATATGTTTAAAATATACCATTTATATATCAAAGTATGTGATGTTTTCAAGCCTGTATCAGCTATCTTCAGGGCCCAGTTCAAAAGGTGATTAGGCTAATCACAGTTTAACAACAACTTAAAAATCCTGGGCCCAGTTGTTCAAAAGGTGATTAACTTGATCAGTGAAAATTTCATTTCTCATTTGTTACAAAACCTGTGAGTATATCATCTTTAGATTATGCCAGTTGGAAGTGAATTGATAATTTCAGAGTTTCATAAAGTTTTGTCAAGCTAATTCTACCATAAATTATTATATCAGGATTTGAAAAATGTTAAAATGTGATTAGCCTATTCATCTTTTTAACAACTGTGCCCTGGTGATTACCTGTGATGTCTTGGTAACAACATTATGAAGTAATACAATCAACGACATACATATATATCAAAGTATAATGAGTTTAAGAGTAACACAAGTATACTGTTGATCAATTGAAAATCAACCTATCCAAATCTGATATGTTTTAAAGTGAAATAACAGTAAATACTTAGATACACATGAAAAAATTTCACTTTTAACTTCTATGAGAAATTCTTACTGCACTTTTTCCATTACACCACTGGTTATGATAATGGTTGTGTTAAATTGGTACTTTCTTTGTGTTTCTCAGTCAGTGGCAATGTTTATTGCTGGGGTGCTGGGAGAAAGGGTCAGTGTGGAGTTTTAGTGGACAACAAACCTCCAAATAAACTTACAAGTCCATCTCAAGGTCAGTACATCCAATACCTGTATCACAAATTTGCTATGGGCTAAATTAAAGCTTGGTGTTCTAATCCAGGGGAAATAACTCTTGAATTTTGAAAGTCCATAGTGCATTGGTTTTATAGGTAATCATCAAAAATGTAGCATGAGAACTGTTTTTATGATATAAGTCAATGTTCAAGCTATGGAACATAACATTCAGTAGACGAATTGTATGTACCGGGTAAACAGAATTTTAAGAAATAATCTTTTGAATTTTGATCTCTCATTTGAAATACTGCACTATAATACTCAAGTCCAAGAAAAATGTCAAATGTATTAAGCACAGTGTCTGTAATTTTCTGTTGGTTTAAATAGCTTGTATTGGCACTTTTATCCAGTGACAATACCGGAGATTGAGGGATGTGTGCATGCAGTTGTTGCGGGATCTCACCATTCAGTGGCCATGACAGGTCTGTGGTTGGCTATTTGTAATATTTTCTGCATTTGTACTTGTTTTGATCAATTTGAACTCAGAATTTATTGGAATATTTATTCTTGTGTTATATAGATACTGTATTTTTCACATGTGACTCCACAGTCTTGAGAAGTTCAGTTGGTGGAACCATTTTATTTACAATTTATAATGCTTGAAAAAAAAAATGAAAATATCTGGAACAGAATATAAGCATATATATACTATGTACCTAGTACATGTATTTCTGAAAAAAAAATATAGTTCAAACTCAGACTTATTTTCTGAAGCATAATTTCCTGTAAGTCAATTTGATTCATTAATATTTAATTGATTTTGTTCGAACTGAAGGAAGGTTTACTGCGTATATTTTTTTTCTTTTTTTTACCTTATTATTTTTCTCAATAAAACAGCATTTCCCTGTCAGACATAAGATTTTATGGGAACTTCGATTTTAGAATTTTGTCATTAATTACAGACCGGGGCCAGGTGTATTTGTGGGGCTGTAACAAGTATGGCCAGTGTCTTCAGGATCCAAGTCACTGTAGTTCTGTCCCCACCCCCACAGCCGCCCCACCCAGGGACTGGTCATTGACCCACCTCAGCAGTGGATGGACACACCTGTTAGCGAGGACAGGTATGGTTATATACACTGATATCACACATACAGTCAGCTTCAGAATTTCTCCTTCTGAGGTGGTAATAATCTGTTTATATTATGGAGATATAATGTTCAGAGCTTTGGAATGGGTCCTTTGTGCCTCATTTTGGAAGAGAATTTGGTGAATTGGGAAAGACATTTTGGGAAATTCGATGAAATATGAAGTCATTTCAATTTGGGATAGGGCTCATTATTGACCAAAAAAAAAGTTTAAAAAAAAGCCTGCTGTTATTAAGGGCATGAGCACTGCAAATGGACGATAATACGCCTGTTGGACCCTATCCAACGACCTTTTTGTTTGTTTGATATTTTAGAATATTCTTGGATTTGGCAATAATTGTACCAAAAAAGTTAAGTTTACTAGAAATAAAATAATTTTGTTCTATAGATGTAAAGAAAAAAGTAGAAATCAGGGTTTCCCCCCCAAATTAGATCCATATTGTCCTTCTTGGACCCCACATGAACAAAAATTAACACAATATATAACACATTATCTGACCTTATTGTAGACCACTGAAGAAACTTATACCAACACTTTATCAGAAAAGTGTGAAGTTCCAAACAGGTTTCCAAAATTAAATCCATATTGTCTTTATCAGACCCCACATGAACATTCATGCCAAAAATTAGGACAACAGTATATTATCTGACTGAACTGTACACCTCTGAGGAAACTTGCACCCAAACTTTAACTAAATCGACACAAAAGGCTATATACCATAATATGCCTGTTGATATTCGACAGACATATAATAAATATGGAGATATAGTGACTTGTGTTGTTTTAGTTCATTTATCTTCAAGGTTGTTTATTGACAGGTTTTAAATTTCACACATCTGTTCATCAATTTCTAATCAAAGTCGCTATAATTACTGCTATGAAGTCCTCGATCCCAAAATACAAACACTGAATATATGATCATGACCATTGCCGCTCCCTACCTTTGGCAGGGAAGCTGAGAAACGGGCTGGTCTGTGCTGTTTAGGTTGTGTCCATGGGCAAGACACTTCACCTGAATTGCTCTGGATGGCATGCGATGGGCCTCCCATATGTTGTTCAGTGAGGTAGTCACCAACTACTACAATGATACCCCGCCTCAAAATGACCTTGGCTGTTCAAGGGGCGATAAAACCCAGCAAACAAATTGTTAAGAACAAGGAATGACTTCATGCCAATACTGGAAATGGTGTTCTTCGTCTCTGGTGCAAATCACACAAACACCTATCTAAGTATTCATTAAATTACCTCCCTTTATTTCTTTGACTCATAGAAGACGGTAAATTATACAGCTGGGGCAGAGGTGACTATGGACAACTGGGGAGATCATGTGATGGGTCATGTGATCACATTCCCACCTTGATACCTAACCTGCCTTCTGTTCAAAACATATCTTGTGGATCTGAACATAACCTAGCCATCAGTGGTAAGTCTCTGAATATACTTTTCATTGTTTTTGTCATCTTAGAACATCACTGAAAATCTGTTAGGATTTTCCCTGAATTTTGTTCTAATTGTCTATCTCAATATTACTTTTTTTTTTAGAAATGACCACTTAGGTACAGTTCATGATAATTTGATTTTGATCAAATTAAAAAAATCAAAAACAAAATCTTTGCAAAATGTCAATAATTGTTATGACAAGTTCTAGAATAAAAAAATGTTTTCAGTAATCTATATTTTACATTGATTTTTCTATCAGAAATACCTTTACCTAATGACGATAAAAAGATGTCTCGTCTTTTCTGCAGGTGATGGATTGGTGTTTTCCTGGGGGTGGAATGAACATGGTATTTGTGGAACAGGCAATGAAGATAATGTCTATAATGCTCAGCAGGTGGCAGCACTGTCGAATCTCAAGGTCAAATGCTTTGGATGTGGAAATGGACATTCATTAGTGTTTGGTTCTGAAATTACTTAACACATAAATAAACTGAATTAAATTTTTAAATATTACATGTATGTTATTTATGATTATTCAAAATACTTTCACAAATGGACAATCATTAGTGTTTCTTTCTGAAATTATTTAACCCACAATAATAAACTTAATTCATTTTGTAAATTTTATCTTATTTATGATTATTCATCATACCCTCAGAGTGAGGAATGGAAGGTATTTATTGATCTGCCAATGTAGGTTAGGGTTAGAATTTTGGGTCTCACCTTTCTACAAATTTCAATCCATTTGTCCTGTAACATCACAAACATATCTTGTATACCAGAGAGAATTTCTCAGGAATTGCTTAATGAATCTTCAAAAAAGAAACTTCATGGACAAGCTCTCAACTCTCATTGTGTATTTGAAAGATGGACTAGGGACAAAAGCTCGCCGTCATATGAGGTATGGGTAAAATTTCCCAAATCTCGCCTCAAAATTATCCCCGCTTAAGTCCCTTGATATCACTAAGCAGTTCTGCTATTCATGCAAATATTTCAGAAATATTCTCATTCAAGGAAGCATTTCAATTTTTATTTGAGTTTTGAAATATTTCAGTTAATCTGGCCCTTTTTGGTTCAGAATGCAACTTCAATGATATGTATTTTTTTATATTGCAAACAAGTATAAGAAACAATATGTGATACATGTATATACATCCTGTATAGTTGAAATTATCATACGTGCATATACATCCTGTATGCTAGCTCAAATAATGCCAAGTTGATAAAGTACGCAATGAAGTACCCTATTGTCTGAATTATAACTATCAGTCTTTTCAAACCGACATGGGGGGGGGGGGGGGGGGGGGGGGGGACACAGTCAATGTAATTATCCAGTATTAAGCCCAGGTCAACACTTAACTTACTGGTTATGAAATAGCAATTTGTTGGTAACAGTAATCCTACTGAACTGCAATAGGCATGGGTGGGCTTATTGTTTGGATAAATACGGTTAGACAAATAACCAAGTTCAAAATGAGATACCTTCAGAGACAAATGGTACTTCATGATGCTGGTCAATAACAAGTAGTAAATATCTTTTTAAATAAAAAGTTTTTACATAGCTCGGGAAATGCCAGTTTGAAGACCACGATACATGTATGTGTTGTATGTGTAATTATATATAAGTTTTCACAATAAATACTACAATCTTGAATGCTTAAAGGAAGACTTAAAATTACAATTATCTGACCCGTTATCCATTGACTAGATGTTAAATTATAGCTGTTTTACATTTGTAACAAAGTTTGGCCTGAGGTTTGGAACTATACTGCATCGTAAGAGGGCTGATTGATAAGTTGTGAGCCTCGTATTGAAGAAGGTACTCAAAGATGTTCTTTTTAAGTCCTACTATTCTCCGACTATATATAGGGCCATGCACCCAATGACTGGTCTCATTTGGTTAGTTTATATTGACGAGGTAGCACTTTAAAGTAAACAAGACAAGCAGCTTTTGCAAAATGGACAAAATCGGTTCGGGTGAAAGAGTCATATTTGTATATGGCTGCCATTCACGACTGTGGCTTTAAATTTATTGAGCATCTGCCTGATTTACCTGATCTTGCTCCATCAGACTTTCATCTATTTCCAAAAACTGGAAACAGTTATTTCAGGCACCCTAACCCTAACAGTTACCCTAACATACAGTGGATGACTTTCTGAACAGCCAAGAAAAGGAGTTCAATAAAAGTGGCATTGAGGCCTTTAATCACCGCTGGCAAAAGTGTATAGATATTGAAGGGGATTATGTTGAAAAATGAATACAATATGTCCAGCAACATTCAAATCCTTCAATATCAGGCTCACAACTTATCAATCAGCCCTCATACATAAATGCTTTACTGGCATTGAAAAATATATATATCAAAATGAAAGTTACATTTAAAAACAATTCAAATAACTTAACCTGATTGTATGGTCTTACAAGACGAGTTTCAAATTGTAGACATTTATATGTATTATTAAAAGACTAATATTTATTAATCAAATTCATGGGGTGATGGATGAAGTAGCTCTCAAGACAAATTTAATGTAACCTTCATTGTAATTTTTGCAAATTAATCTCCAGACCAACTCCTATACAATTATATCAAAGATCCATTGTTTTCATGGACTATACTTTATAACTTATACAATAAAAAAGAAGTGTACTCATTTTAATCATCTCACGATAAAGTTAAAATGACAATTTTTCTGAATCAGAAACTTTCAGTTTAGGGCACCAGGGCGGTCGCTATTAAATTTTACAGCCCTTAGGATCAGTATATGGTACACACTTTTGTGATTTGTACATGATCTGTCTGGGTTTCCCTAAAACAGTGTATGTAAACACAAATTAAGTAGCCGACAAGCATTATCATTTATTAACAACCAGAAAAAAAAGATACATCTCATATGGCACTTGATATTGGCATGGACAAGTATGTTAAGTAAGATATCAAAATAAAACAAAGTGCATGAACCACAAAGTTAACCTGTTTCACAAAAACAAAATAAAGAAAGAGGAAATATTTAACAGATTATTTACCAACAATAATATAATTTACTTATATCAACAGATTTTATAAATGATCAAACCTCCTTAAATGGAGTCAACTATTAATGCAGATTGATCTTTTATAAAATCTGGTGATAAATAGAATCTTTCACCCCCTTGGGGCGAGACCGGGGAATCTCAACCCGAGGCTTGCCGAGTGTTTGGCAGCTTAATTATCTTACCCAGAGGGTAGAGATTCCCCTGTCTCACCTCCATGGGGGTAAATGATTATTTTTCTCTTACCCTGTTTACCCTCTTATGTATCTAATATTGACGTTACATCAATGCAAGGAAATGTTGACATGACGCGATTGAATTGTCGACGTGACATTATGGTATTGTTGACGTGGCGAAATACAATTGTTGAGAACTTTCAAAGAGCTTGAAAGCTTGTCTTTTCCTAGGGTGAGATAAGAAAATCTCACCACCGTAAAACTGAGGATATCCCTGTCCAGGGTAAGAGGAATATTTATTAATTTAGTTGCTATGCTCTCTTACTGCCAAACTTTAAACATTTATCTATTGTATATTGTACAATCATGTACCTCTATCCAACATCTTCAATTTGTTTTAATGAACAGGGCTTCAACTTTTAGAAATGTGCTCTGATCAATATTGTTTCTATTTGTAAACAAAACAACAAAATAATATCTATAAATATAGGAATGAACACCAAAGAATTGCAATATTCTAATAAAATAATGTTAGATCTATGCTAATATCTAATGGTTATGTTGGTTATATATATTTTGTACTGTAAATTGAGAATCTACCATTAATGTTCATGTAATGTTCAATCTATTAACACAAGTTTAGCAAAATCAATATAATATGAACACAAGTGATAGATTTAACTAAAAAAAGACATGCTTACACATGCATTTACTACTTCCATATATAGCAATGATCATGAAAGACACATTTTATCAAACTGAGACTAAAGAGTGATACCATGCGTAATAAGTATCTGAGATTGACTCATTTGCAGGTTTCATTATACACGTACTGTTTTAATCAAATGTCAATATTGCACAACAAATACTAAACTATACTACTTGTGGAACAAATGTGGTACTATGGTTCTATCTAAACACATAATAAACATATTTTACTGAACACATAACTTGGCAATAAACAGATCTCCAGTCTTAAAAAAAACAAGACGTTTTGTTATTACTAGCATGAATATTTGAATGAACACAACATTTGGTAATGAAAGGATCGAGAGCTGAACACGCTAACTTAGTGACAGACTTCAGGGTTGAACACCAACTTGGTGACAGACTTGAGGGTTGAAAACTAACTTAGTGACAGACTTCAGGGTTGAACACTAACTAAAACTAACTTAGTGACAGACTTCAGGGTTGAACACTAACTTGGTGACAAACTTGAGAGCTGAACACACTAACTTGGTGACAGACTTGAAGGTTGAACACACTAACTTGGTGACAAACTTGAGTTGAACAAACTTTGTGACAGACTTGAGAGTTGAACACACTAACTTGGTGACAGACTTGAGAGTTGAACACAATAACTTTGTGACAGACTTGAGAGTTGAACACACTAACTTGGTGACAGACTTGAGAGTTGAACACAATAACTTGGTGACAGACTTGAGAGTTGAACACAATAACTTGGTGACAGACTTGAGGATGGAACACACTAACTTGGTGACAGACTTGAGAGTTGAACACAATAACTTGGTGACAGACTTGAGAGTTGAACACAATAACTTGGTGACAGACTTGAGAGTTGAACACAATAACTTGGTGACAGACTTGAGGATGGAACACACTAACTTGGTGACAGACTTGAGAGTTGAACACAATAACTTGGTGACAGACTTGAGAGTTGAACACAATAACTTGGTGACAGACTTGAGGATGGAACACACTAACTTGGTGACAGACTTGAGAGTTGAACACAATAACTTGGTGACAGCCTTGAGAGTTGAACACAATAACTTGGTGACAGACTTGAGAGTTGAACACAATAACTTGGTGACAGACTTGAGAGTTGAACACAATAACTTGGTGACAGACTTGAGGATGGAACACACTAACTTGGTGACAGACTTGAGAGTTGAACACAATAACTTGGTGACAGACTTGAGGATGGAACACACTAACTTGGTGACAGACTTGAGAGTTGAACACATTAACTTTGTGACAGATTTTTCCTGTGGTCTGCATATACTAGTATTCATTTCCATACTTTAAAATGTTATTTCTGATAATGAATGACTATAAATGAAGTGATCTTAATGCATAAAGGTGATACAAGGATTGATGTCATGATTTATTCCCTCAAAGGGAATTGGTTGGTTGACAGCAGATGATGTCGGTAAATTAAGGTTGACTTGATAGCTTGTATGATGATTATGTCATGCATTAATCAAGAGACATAATTTCCATTTGGAGTGTTTTGGTAATAAGAAAATATTTTATATCATAAATGTATATATGTACATCCTCAGCTCCCTTTAACACGTTTACATAAAATCTAACAAAATATTTTATCTTCATATATTAATTTTAGGACATTTTAGATTTGTTAATCTACCAATTAGTTTTATTCTATATCTAATAATTAAACAGTGAGTAAAACAATAAGTAACAAAGTGATGACTAATCTCAAATTTTTTCAGTAAGCATATTAACTCCCGATTTTATAATGTTTTGCACTTTCTAAGCCTACTGAAAAGTTATATAGCCATTTTCAATGGGCCAGGGGAGGTCACAAAAGAAAGACAAAATAGGAAAAATTTCAGTATTAAACTAAAGCTGTATACACAGCACAGAGGCATATAACAATGTTTCTGGCAGGAGGGGGTCACTAACTTGACAAGCCACCTACCGTAGAAACATGCCCCTGTGATATCTCTGTAATAATAAAGTTCACCAGAGAAATTCATTTAAAGTAAAAATAGCCCAGGTAAAGTAATGAGATATACTCTACTTTTAATGAAATGTCTTCTACTGAAAAGATCTATTTTTTTTTTAAATATTTGCAAAAGAATGTTTTATCTAATAAACACTATTACTTTACCTTAAAACATACACTATCAATAACTCAAAAAAATACTTATATTCAAGTTATATTTGTAATGAAAACTAATTGTTTCCACCTTCAATAGAATTGAACAACATTTCGTTGTACAGATGAAATACTTCTTTGACATTTAACTGACATTAATTTTCATATTTTAATGAAATTTCATAGTTTATATACAATGTATATTCATTTGTATAAAAACATACTATAGTCAATATTAACTGAACACAAAAGATTATTGGAATGCAAATTGCAAAAACTATTAAAAAGTTATAAAAATAAAACTGCATTACTGATCATTCTCTCTCAACTCATACAAATTGAATAACCCATCATTATGTCTCAACTCGAACAAAATGTAAAACTCTTTCATTATCCCTAAACTTGTACGAAAGGTATCACACTTCATCATCTCTCAACTTGTACAAACTGTAACACCCTTCATCATCTCTCAAATTGTACAAAATGTATTACCCTTCATCATCTCTCAACTTGTACAAAATGTATAATCCTTTATCATCTCTCAACTTGTACAAAATGTATTACCCTTCATCACCTCTCAACTTGTACAAAATGTATAATCCTTTATCATCTCTCAACTTGTACAAAATGTATAATCCTTTATCATCTCAACTTGTACAAACTATTACCCTTCATCATCTCTAAACTTGTACAAACTATATTACCCTTCATCTCCAAACATGTACAAACTGTATTACCCTTCATCAACTCTCAACTTATACATACTGTATTACCCTCCATCATCTCTAAACTTGTACGAAATGTATAATCCTTTATCATCTCTCAACTTGTACAAAATGTATAATCCTTCATCATCTCTCAACTTGTACAAACTGTATTACCCTTCATCACCTCTCAACTTGTACATACTGTATTACTCTTCATCACCTCTAAACTTGTACAAAATATATTACCCTTCATCATCTCTCAAATTGTACAAACTGTATTACCCTTCATCATCTTTCAACTTGTACAAACTGTATTACCCTTCATCATCTCTCAACTTGTACATACTGTATTACCCTTCATCATCTCTCAACTTGTACAAAATGTATAATCCTTTATCATCTCAACTTGTACAAAATATATTACCCTTCATCATCTCTCAACTTGTACAAACTGTATTACCCGTCACCATCTCTAAACTTGTACAAACTGTATTACCCTTCATCATCTCTCAACTTGAACAAACTATTACCCTTCACCATCTCTCAACTTGAACAAACTGTAATACCCTTCATCTTCTCTCAACTTGAACAAACTGTATTACCCTTCACCATCTCTCAACTTGAACAAACTGTAATACCCTTCATCTTCTCTCAACTTGTACAAACTGTATTACCCTTCATCTCTCAACTTATACAAACTGTGATACCCTTCATCTTCTCTCAACTCATACACACTGTATTTGGCCCCATAATCATATTGTCTCATGATTCCAAACTCGCACAAATAGCATTCTGTCATAGTAAAGCACTACAATACATGTCTTTCTCTGTCGTAGGAAACTACACACTTTGCTGAGACTCTTTAAAATACAAAAATAAAATTCACAACAAAAACAACTGAGATTCAAATATTTCTTTTCAACCATATTTCTTTTCAACCAAACAAAATACAAGAATCCACCATATCAAAATGGATGAAGCTTCACATCATGTAAAACTTGCAGTATCTGCTTCAAAAATTTTGATTGCATAGATTTTAACAGGTGCAAAAATGCCTTTACTCAAAGTATTGAGCACAACCATGTTTTGTCAAAAACAGATTCCACTGCAATATCGAAGTGTTAGGATATCTGGCAAACGTTTTGTGTGACAGGCGATCATTAAGGTTCCGGTCACTTGCCAAGGCGTGGAAATTCCTCTGGGAACAGTGCAAGGCGTCGACAGTTTGGGCAAGTCCTCTCCTGGCCGAATACCCACTGCTTGATACACTGGAGAGAATGAGTTAAAAGCTGAACGGAATCTAGTTCTGACAGTATAATAAAAATATATCACAATATTTCAGCTTTCGGTACTGACGTTATTGTTCTATTTTTATACTATTTTACAGTGCCAACAAATTATACAAATCCTATCAAAGGTTTATCAGTGAAAGGAAATGAATGCCAGGTTTCTGTCCCGTAAAAAAAAATATCACCACTCAACAGATTTTAAATCGAACCAGCTGAAATTATGAAATAATTTGTTTGATTGTGTCCAATGGACTCTTTCATAATTTTCAGGAAATATAATTTTGATTATCATATATAAATATCATCAAGATATCGCCAACATATGTGATTTCTGAATAGATAAGCACAATAAAATTATCTGCCACGCTACTTACAGCTGAATGGAAGACATGGCCACACTCGAGAGTCTTGGTCTCCTCCATGAGGAGGGCATCGTGACAGATCACGCAGATCTCTTCCTCATCATCCATCAATGGTACATCTTTGGCAGTCTGTCAAACACACAGAAAATACAGTTAGTAGTGAAAGGCACATTAAATCTACAACCCTGACAGAGCTATCACCTGGAGAGAAGCTACAGGGATAGTCAATCAAGTCTGAATCATTGGTCAGATGTGGATTGATACAGGCCAATCACTCAAAGTCTGATATAGTAAGATCCTTATCATTTTGTCCACTGAGTCTTTTTTCTTCATTTTCTGCAAGTCATATTTATACCAAAATTATTGATAAGACCAGCGAAATTATTGATTAAACCAGCAAAATTATTTATTAGACCAGCAATAAGAATGAATATTTTTCTTTTATGAAATTAAGTCCTATATGTGCATTGAGAATGGACAACCACCAATCATGGCTGTTCTTTCAAAACTAAATAAGTTTATGCATGAACAAACAATGTCTTGTTATGACTGCTGAAGTTGTCCTAAATGTCTATCTAGCATTGTTTCTCTCCCGATATCAATTACATTTTTAAATTAATACAATTCGGTGAATTACAGACCCCCATCGGATGTGAAATCATATTCCAAGAATGCATAGATGATAAATTCATCATAAACAAGCTTATCTAATGAGATACAGCCTCAATTTTTCTCTGATGTTGGTCAAAAGTCAAAATATAGGTCAGTGTGAATATATAAGAGCTTGGACAATATTTTCTTTGATGTAGGTCAAAGGTCAAAATGTAGGTCAGAGTGACCTAATTTTAACACATGACACACAAGTTGTGTAGAAGATAGAGCCCGGACAAGATAATGTACTGAAACACAGAAGGATGTAAGGCAAAAGTTCCTGGTGGTCTTTACTGTTGGACACTCATTGACAGACCAAATTTACCTGGATCACACTCATTGACAAACCAAATTTACCTGAATCACACTCATTGACAAACCAAATTTACCTGGATCACACTCGTTGACACACCAAATTTACCTGGATCACACTCATTGACAGACCAAATTTACCTGGATCACACTCGTTGACACACCAAATTTACCTGGATCAC
The DNA here is from genome assembly GCF_902652985.1 of Pecten maximus. Taxonomy (NCBI): domain Eukaryota; kingdom Metazoa; phylum Mollusca; class Bivalvia; order Pectinida; family Pectinidae; genus Pecten; species Pecten maximus. Next base: position 20,597,432 of record NC_047024.1, read on the forward strand.
ATTCATTGACAAACCAAATTTACCTGGATCACACTCGTTGACAACCCAAATTTACCCGGATCACACTCATTGACAAAACCAAATTTACCTGGATCACACTCATTGACAGACCAAATTTACCTGGATCATACTCATAGACAGACCAAATTTACCTGGATCACACTCATTGACAAACCAAATTTACCTGGATCACACTAATTGACAAACCAAATTTACCTGGATCACACTCATTGACAAACCAAATTTACCTGGATCACACTCATTGACAAACCAAATTTACCTGGATCACACTCATTGACAAACTAAATTTACCTGGATCACACTCATTGACAAACCAAATTTACCTGGATCACACTCATTGATAAACCTAATATACCTGGATCACATTCATTGGCAAACCAAATTTACCTGGATCACACTCATTGACAAACCAAATTTACCTGGATCACACTCATTGACAGACCAAATTTACCTGGATCACACTCATTGACAAACCAAATTTACCTGGAGCACACTCATTGACAAACCAAATTTACCTGGATCACACTCATTGACAAACCCAAATTTACCTGGATCACACTCATTGACAGACCAAATTTACCTGGATCACACTCATTGACAGACCAAATTTACCTGGATCACACTCATTGACAAACCAAATTTACCTGGATCACACTCATTGACAAACCAAATTTACCTGGATCACACTCATTGACAATGGTTTGAAGTTGTACGTCTTCCCTGGTCCAGGCATGGCAGTCATCCCAACAATAGGAAGGGGAGACAACCTTTGACTTTTCTGAGCTGTAGGAGTGGGTGAAGGATGTTTCTGTTAGAGAAGAAATTAGTCTGTGTAAATTTATTGCAAACATATAGAGACTATCATACATACAATTCATCTGCACTACTTTTTAATCTGTACAGCCAACCTTGTTCATCAAGCCATCCTCAATTTCAGTTTAACCAGTTCAGACTAACACCCCAGTCTGTAGATTTCAGTCTATGATGTTTAATACTTGTCAGAAATTAAGTTGACAACTTTGATATTAGACTTTAAAAGAACCTTTAAAAAATAATTGGCAACTTAAACCATTCTTCTGTGAGAAATTGACCTAAATAGGAGTCTAACCAAAGGGTGACAGGGTGAACACTACATAGTCTCTAAACCATGAAGAGATCGGGCATAAAATAGAAATCTCCTCGGCAAAATACAGTCCCCTAGACTTTGATATGGGTCAAAGGTCAAAATGAACCTGAGCAAGGTAAAGTGCAGAGGAACACATACAGATGGACACAACTCAATCCAATGGTCTCCCTTCCCTGTCCCCACCTAGTTTCCAGTTTTTAGGACTAAAAATAGTAGTATAGTTGGGAGAATTAACCGACTTGACGAAAAATGGTAATATAGTTGGGAGAATTAACCGAGTTATCATCCACAAGTATAACATATTGGTTACCTGTTTTGGTTCTGCCTGATAGTAATGTCGTTTAGCCATGAAGACTTGTCGTGACATGTTGATGATCTGTTTCATATTCATTCCACTGAGCCCCTTGGTTTCATTTCTTACTTCTGTGATCAGCTCGATGATACGTTCCCTGATAAAAGACATGTATTTTCACCTCAACTATGAGATACAAATTTAGATTTGTCCAATGAAAGCGTTGTAAGGTGATGGAATTATAGACATCTTACATTCAGCACAAAGATCGGTAGAAATTACAACAGAATTTACTAGGTAACATTTGGCACTCTTTATACAACATAGTTCTGACAGACTCTGTCTGACATGAAAATTAGATCTTTTCCGAGGTAAAACGTGTAACCAAGGCGACAATGGATTATCTGCTCCAATGGACTTGAAAAATTCAGTTATATAATACTACAGGTTAATAATGAAACCTTGGATAGGGGATACAGTTCTTTGTATATATGTGAAGCAGAATATACTTTCACAAGCCAATCCTTTATCAATACACTACAAAATTACAGTCAATCCTCGATGATTCGAACTTCGTTGATTCGAATTTCTCGCTGTATCGAACTTTTTGCTTGGTTCCTGAATTTTCTCACTATATAACACTACTAACGAACCTATGTATGATTCAAATTTTTATAAATCGAAGTTTTCGATGTATCAAACTTTTTTCATGACCCGTTAGCTATGATATTATAGGTAATTGACATCTCATGATTCGAACAAAAAATTTACCTGTACTGACCACTGGACAGGTGTTTGTCGTGTCCCTGCGGCAAGATTTCACACCTCTCCCCCAAATGCCCTGACTGACAATAGGGATAACGATAGCATGTGTTGTCACTCCCGATCATGGGGTTAATTAATAATCAGACCAAATTGATAGCTAAAAGGTGTATTTAGAAGCCATGACATTTAATCACTCCGGTAAAACATTTCGGTATTCGTCTCTTATAATCTCCGCCGCCATTGAAATCAGCGGTGGGTGAGTAAATTTTCTGGAACTGTAAAACAAGCGGACCAATTTTAAACATAAACAATTAGCGATGTCTTCACTCATATTCAAAGTGTCACGTTTCAAACTTATACATAATTGTCCAAGTAAATCGATTATTTGTCATTCAATCATGCATTCTCCAACCGATCGGCATTCCGCATTACGTAAGTGTGCATTGTACTTCTTATGCTTTATCTGTTAAACGCTATATAAATGTTTTGTAACCGATACATACTTTGTTTAATTAACAAAATGCTTAGGTATAATTAATGAAAAGTATTTTTATTTTGTTGTGTTTGAGGTATAAATTAACTAAACTTTTCGATGTGAGCCTGACAGGCGACGATCAACACGAAGACACTGAGGACATGTAACGTTAACAGATATGGTCATTATCAAGAAAACATCGATTTATTGTCAACCATGAATAATTTGAAGTCCCGCTGTTTCAAAGTTTTTCTGTTAGTCCCTTGAACTTCGAAACATCGAAGTTTGACTGTAATATAAACTTGTTTTACATTATCTGAACTACTGATCACAAATACATTGTAATCTTTAAACAGTAGTTTTACATTGTATCAGGAGATCAATAAACATTGGATGCTGTGATGGGCATTGAAACTAAAATTATTAATTAGTGACAATTTTAGCCAAGGAACCCGCTAGTCTTCAAAAACATATTTACTTCTCCCAGGACTCCCTGTCAAGAAACTTATACCAGTCAGACTCAGATCTTTACCGACTTCCAGTATCATCAAGGATACCACCAAACTGCCATGGTTACTTACCTACTGAGTGTAGTGAAGACTTCCGACAACTTGGCTATCAATTTTTCAAAGTTATTACTTTTTGTTCCAGGTGCATCTGAACCAGACTTTCGTCTGGGTCGCTCCGATTCTGATTTCTTCTTCTCCTTTTTCTTTTTACTAACCTGTGATGGATATAGTTGGATAATGTATACAGGTGACTCTCAAGTTAATGTTATGTAATATAAATCACTGACTTCTCAAGCTTTCAAAACCCTAATCCCATTGATAATGTATCCATGGCAACAGCAATTACAATTATTGATTTCAATTTACTACTATTGTAATACATTGTACCTATGAAGTGTAAATGAATTTTCACATATTTCAATTCTTTGAAATGATGATCCAAACGTTCTTTTATGTGGATTACCTGGTGCCAGTCTTCGCCTTCTCCGTCAGAAACACAGTTTAGATCACTAGTTGTCTTTATAGCCTTAGAAGCCAGAGGTATGACTGCCATTCCAGAACTCCCCACCTTATTCATACCTGCCAAATATCGAGACATCAATTTCATCATGTTGTTAGAAGGTAGCTGTTGTTATAATTCTGATGGGAGATCATCTTTTTTGCAGGTATATATTCAGTTTGATTATTATTATTTGTTTACAATTAAGGATATACATTTTTATTTTTGCTATGTAAATAAATTGGGATCAAGAAAAAGCAGATAGCAGATTTTCCTTTTGTGATGGGAGACACATTCTGACAGATCTCAAAATCCAGCCCCAACACTGAAACCAGCCCCAACACTGAAACCAGATTTGAGACATTCTGACAGATCTACAAATTTTCATAACACCAACGAAATTTTGTTAAAAACACCCCTGTATTCATGACAACTAATGTTAACTTGTAAACACTATTATCTGTAGTAACCATGTAATCTTCTCTAGCACATGTGATATGTTAAGACTTTACAACTGACAAGTTGACACCAACAAATCATACATTTAAATTTGCAATATACATAGTATACTTTGATTTCACTTCAAATACTGAAATTTTCTTCACAGCAACATAAAATTCTAAAGAAAATTGGTAATATAAATCATTAAATGACATTAATATTTGTATATTATTATACATCATGCATATACACTCTATATGTAGTGCACTGCCAGACCGGGTGCTCTACCAATTGAGCTACAATAAATATTTGATAGCCATGGCATGCTCTAGAGTTAGAAATAAGCTGATCACCTAAATAGAATATTGGTCATGAAGTACATGAATGTAACAGGCTAACAGCATTGATAAAATGCATTTTCTATAAACTATAAATGGATAATACATGAGTATCACAGGACAAAATGCAATATTTTTCACTGACCAGACAAACTACAGCATTTAGTACCTTTGAGGCGAACAACAACATTGTACCCTCCACAATACCATCCATTGTTTTATCAAAGTATAGTATATAAATATAATTACAACAATTTAATTTTATCAGATAGCCACAAGAACATAACTACATGTCACAATTATAAAACCCACCACGTGTGTAAAAGGGATCAGTCAAAAATAAACTGACTGAGGTCAGTGATGAGACATTTGATGTAGCTAATATCTAAATTCTTGGAAAAAATGAAGAACAATTACTGCAAATCACTTATATTTCATATGGGATTTATTTTCGCATTGATATGCGAAGAGACTAAACAGTGAATTGAGTTCTTTCGTGATTATTTGTACGAAAATAATAACCACACTTTCAGTTACTGATATAGGAGTCTTGCGTATACAGAGTCCATGACTCTGATAGCTTATCATTTGCAAATATATCTGAAGATGATATTATAAGTTCACAAAATAAAGTATTTGCGAAATCTAAGTGATTTACAGTACTCTTTCAAGTATCTCAGAAACAAAACAAAGCTTCTGAAAGCATATATATACATGTACACACCTACTACATAGAATGGTAACAAAGCCTTCTAATTTTGGATCAATCCCCTCTCACTCTCTACCATTATCTTAATAATATAATCAGAAACATTTTAATATTGTCTATTTCTGACTAGTAAGTAGTGAGGCATGCATTAATATCCAGCTACTGGCAATCTAAACAAGTGCAATCAATGATTGTGAAGCTTACCGGCAGCAGCAATCACACCATGCACTAATTTTTTATGCATGTAAAAGTATGTCATTTTGAAATTTTACATCACATAATATCACTCCTAGACCAAATTAGAAGGGTGTGGACTTTCCAAAACTTGCCCCAAAATCTTAAAAGTGGGTTATGCTGCCAAAAAAGTTCAGTCCACAAAATGGTAAAATGCCAAAAAAAATCACATTTTTTTTTGCATGATTTTGTCATAGCATGACTCCTAGACCTTTAATGAATGTATAAACCAAATTAGAAGGTTGTGAGGTGTACTTACCCCAAAAACTTTTAAGTGGGGTTCCCATGGGTTACTTGTAACGGGCGAGCTAAAACTGTTACATACTACATATACACACTGCAAATCCATCACTTTCTATTGTTAAAATTGTTTGTCCCTGTGTCCAGTGGTATTATTGTTTGTCCCCCTGTCCAGTGGTATTATTGTTTGTCCCGGTGTCCAATGGTATTATTGTTTGTCCCCGTGTCCAGTGGTATTATTGTTTGTCCCTGTGTCCAGTGGTATTATTGTTTGCCCTTTTTCCCAATGGTATTATTGTTCGTCCCTGTGTCCAATGGTATTATTGTTTGTCCCTGTGTCCAGTGGTATTATTGTTTGTCCCCGTGTCCAGTGGTATTATTGTTTGTCCCCGTGTCCAGTGGTATTATTGTTTGTCCCCGTGTCCAGTGGTATTATTGTTTGTCCCTGTGTCCAGTCGTATTATTGTTTGCCCTTTTTTCCAATGGTATTATTGTTTGTCCCCGTGTCCAGTGGTATTATTGTTTGTCCCCGTGTCCAGTGGTATTATTGTTTGTCCCCGTGTCCAGTGGTATTATTGTTTGTCCCTGTGTCCAGTCGTATTATTGTTTGCCCTTTTTTCCAATGGTATTATTGTTTGTCCCTGTGTCCAGTGGTATTATTGTTTGTCCCCGTGTCCAGTGGTATTATTGTTTGTCCCCGTGTCCAATGGTATTATTGTTTGTCCCTGTGTCCAATGGTATTATTGTTTGTCCCTGTGTCCAATGGTATTATTGTTTGTCCCTGTGTCCAGTGGTATTATTGTTTGTCCCTGTGTCCAGTGGTATTATTGTTTGTCCCTGTGTCCAATGGTATTATTGTTTGTCCCTGTGTCCAGTGGTATTATTGTTTGCAGCTTTCTGAGTTACTGGGATATGGACTAAAAAAAGTTAAGTCTAAGAAGTGCAACAGACAGACAAGGAGAATGATATGATACATATGCAACTAGCCATCATAAGCAGGAGCATGAGCATCAATAATTAATATTTCTACAATTAAAATGTCTAAAATGCTTTTACTGATCAAATGTACATACTCCCACATGCATTCTACATTTGACATATGTACCTATTTATCCTGTAATAAGCCAAGAGGACCAATTGTGACTAAAAATAGGGGTGGACTTATTGCAAGTCACTTATTAGCATTAATACAGAACTGTTACTGACAAGGTTTATTACCAGGCTTTGGTTACTCCTATAACATAACAGGTCCCTGGTAACCATGTAATCCTCTAATATTGTTGGCTTAGGCCTTGGTTTATTATAGGATAAACATACAAAGTTAATGTTATTCCAGTAAAATATCAACCCAACAGGAAGACATGAGTTTGTCAAACTGACTCGGGGGTTCATCTAGGATTTGAGGAATACTACCATGCTACCATTATGAAGTTTAGGGGAAATGAGTTGAGGGGCCTTTAAACTTACCGGTAAACATTTTACATCTATTCTTTGCTATAATTCTTATATATTTCATCACAACTTAGGGGATTTCCCATTTTATGGGATTTTTGATTTCTTGATGGGGAATTTTTTTTCAAAGGGGAAAACACCATCAGGTGTCAGTCAGGAATATTACCACGTTTTGGTAGTAAAATCAGCCTAGATTAAACTCTGTGACTAAAAGAAGTGATTGAACTCCAACAGTACCATCAAATACATCTTCTACAGGATCAAGAATTTCTTCTTTCTAAAGTCTTCCCATGGGATATATATTGTATTGGAATAGCGTCAGCCTAAATATTAAATATAGATACTGCATACATTGTATATACATGCCTTTCAGATATAGAGCTACAAAGTGAGCTACAAGCTACAAATGTGGTAGTCTTGATACCATGCATATTAGATTTTAGTGCAACTATCTACAAAGCTAGAATATAGTTCAGCATCAATTACCCTCTCCTACATCTTTATCATCGGGTAAGTCAAAGTCATCCAGATAATTGACATCTCCTCTAGACCTGGAAGTCGATTCTCCCCGGGAGCTGTACAAGGATCCAGATTGGCCCGCTGTTCCTGAATCTTCAGGACTCTTGTTCCTGACCAGCACATCATTTGAGGAAGGCTGACTCAAATTGAGCCACTGCTCGACTTTTTGACTGTAATTAACTGTGGATGCATATATTACCTTAGAACTTGGAGAACCGCGATCTATTGTCGGTGTGTCCCACCAATCATCCTTACCTGCTGTTGGCGGAACTGTCGGCTTCTTGGATGGCAAACCAGGAGGCAAATTTGTCTTGGACATTTCGGCCATCCAGGATGTCTTTGTTTTCTCGGCCGGTCGAACTTTTCGGAAGTCATGTTGAAATGGTTTAGGGTTTGGATCAATATCATCTTCCCAGTCTTCCCCACCCACAGACTTAGGTTTGGAACTGACGGTTTCCCTGCTTGTTTTCGTACTTTCTGATACGAGCATCTGGCGATGAGGTATGTTTTTGGATCTGTTATTAGCTAAATTTGAATGTAAGGTATCAAGATCTGAATCCTTGGAAGTGGAATATCTTTGTTTTTCAAATGAATCTTGGTACACAGTTGACACTTTGGGTTCGTGAAGAACAGGTTTTTCAACACGCTTGAAGTTGTCCAACAGTGATTTTGGTTTCTGGGAGATTTTATTTCCAACAGAACTTTTGTGAACCACTGTTCTACCATCCATAGTTTCCTTTTGTTCACCTGGTGAAATATCTTTGGATTCATTTCTGTTTAGCTTTGTCAAATCACTGATGGTTTTCACCAAACTGGTGGTCCCTCCATCCAAGTCCTTCATACTGATTTCTGGAAAATTCTCAAACTTATCGCTCAGTGATTGGTCTGTGTCTGCCAGACTGGCCAATCCTGGAGGCTGACGGGGAATCACAGCACAATTCTCGTCAATCACAGATTTCTGCTTTAACACAACCTCGGTTTGGGGAATGTCACCATTTGACACTTGAGAGCTTGAAGCTGTAGGAAGTCTGGAAGACTCGTCTTTCCTTTGACTATCTGTCCCAAAGTCCAAATTTGGTGTCTGTTGTACAGCATTATTGCTATTTTTGTCTGAAGCTACATCTTTGCTGGCATCTATGTACTTTTGTAAAACCATTGTCTGTTGTATACCAACTGTTTCAAGCCACACAGGATCAGCAGCCAAGTTAGGGTATGCCTGACGTAGTTGCATTATCACTGCCTGGTGCAGTTCTGGGTCGACAGACGGCCTGTCTAGTGTAGCTGCAATTTTAGACGTTTGAGTAGTGCTTGTGACAGCACAAGACATAGCATTTGAGGACGACACAAGTGAATTTCCTCTCCTCTGTTCTTGAACTGCTGTGGAATTCATGTGACCAGGTAGACCTGGCTGTTGTCCATTTAGATTTGACACTTGTCCTGGCACTACTTGGGATACCGTTTGACTTGGTACCACGGAGGTTTTGGTCTGTGCGATTGTTGAAGGAACCACTCCCAGGGGTTGGGGAGTTTGACCAGTTAGAGGTGAATGAAAAAGTGGATTGCCTTGGTAAACTGATGTGGAAACCCTAGGAGGCTGAGGTAGTAGCGGTGTTCTCATGTTTGCTATCACAGGGAAGGAGGGCACTGTGGCCTGACCAGGGAGAACCTGAGTATAGGGAAGTATGCTTGGCTGGACTTGGCGGTACGGAGGTAGGCTTGGCTGAGACTGACGGACCGGGAGGTAGGGGGCTACATTTGGCTGGACTGGATGTCCCTGAGGGTAAAGCACCACTGCCTGTTGTCCTGGAATGATTCTGGGTGTGGCCAATAGGGGAGGTCTGGTCATCATTGGAGTTAGCTGGGCTGATGCCAAACGCTGTGTGTTGACTGGAATAGGGTTTGTCATGATACTTCCAGAATTTGAAGCATTACAAACAGACACTGGAACATATGATGCAGGAACAGGATAGGGTACACTAGACACTGTGGTTGGTCCATTTGATGTGGTTATGTTGCTGCTTTGTTCCTTACTGACAACTGAGGATCCACTCCAAAATGTGGTAATGTTGTTGTTTTGTGTCTCCGTTGCTAGTACACTTGAGGATAAAGTAGAGGTATTGTTTACTGTTGACATAACAGATGCTGATCTACAGGCGAGCTTGGAAAGTTTATCATTCTCTGTTACAGAGTCACTTGTTGAGAAGGCAGTTCTAGCAGTAGCACTGAAATCACTTGTCACACGAGATTCACATGATGCCTCTCTCGAGTCTATTGAAAATGACACTGGAGAATCATTAACGATCTGTTTCACTGAGCCATTTTTCACACCGTCAGAAACTGGATCACCTCCACGTGTTGTAGTATTATCAAATAGATCTGTTTGTTTATTCTGTGGGGCTTTGGAAAGTTCAGGAAGTGAAATATCATCAATATCATCCATGTCCAGCACAAGTTCCTCATCAGTTTTCAGATAGGTGACATCAGTGACATCTTTTGTAACCTGAAAATTCAAGAACAAACTAAATTATACACTCAATACTGAGCGAGTGTTGGATGTTAAAGCGACTATATATCTGTAGATTTCATATTCATTAAACAGCGATATCCTCACATAAATAGTGAAATAGGGTTTCGATATATGTAGCAATGCCTGAGTCTATACCATAACAAGCCGTGCCTTATAGCGTGGCATTATCCCCTGCTATCAGCGGTTGGTATGAAACCAAATATGATATATAAATTATATCAACCTTATAGTAAGAGTTTATATAAAAAAAACTTGAATGGATAGAAGTTTTAAAACACTGTTAGTTGATTTTGTTCAGAAAGCTACATGGAGAAGCCCAATGGAGTCACACTGAGCTCTGCTTACAAGCAATAACATATGCATTCTTGTAGGACCTACCAAATTGTAATGTTATTGTTTTGATTGATTTAAGCAATTTACAAAACACAGTTGCAGACACTTTTAATTTCTTTTAATTGTAATTATGGGAGTCTTAATTTTATTATATATATTTTTTATAACATGTAAATACTTTCAAGCCAAATATTCATATTTTTTATAACATGTAAATACTTCTCAAACAACTGAGCACAAAAATACATTAGATTAAATTAATATGCACTTATAAATACATTTAATATCAAAGCTTAAAACAAATATCATTAAAAGAAAGATAAAAGTTTCATCAATATTCCTTAATAAAATTTCCAATAGGAAACCATTACAGAATTGTAGGAACAATCCTGAACTAATATTTCCCCCTTCAATCCAATATTAAATTGTTTTATATAATAATAAAAATTTTGAAGCTAAGGAATGTCCTTAATGAAACCAGGGCCAGCTTTTTAACTTAAGAAAGATTCAATATACTGGGGGGAATTCTTTCCAAGTCAGAGCTGTAATGAATATTGCTCACCTCTACAGATGTGTCCTGCCCCAGTTTTCTATTTGTCACACTGTCCTCTGTAAGTGTAACATCTTCTATACCGTTACTGGAAGGATCACTTCCAAAACGTTTGGCTGATGTAAAATTGTTAGTCTGAGATGATTTTATCTGGAACGCTGAAATGGGTTTTGGATGATTGCTATTATCATCTTTGTTGCTCGTCTTTGGTGGACGGCTTGTTCCCAAGTCCCGGAGTGACCTCTCCTCTTCTGGAGTATAGGCATCCCAGAATGAACGCTTTGTACCTGCATTCTTAGTTGATTTCTGTTTTAACTGAAATATAAATCACGTTTCCTTTCAATACATAATTACCTTGTTAATCTTTGTTAACGATGCTATTTCTTTGACAAAGCGTAATTACGATCTGACAATTGAAAGCCTGTATAAGAGGCCAAGTTTAAGAAAGGCAGGGTTTGCACTGGGCATTTCATAAATGGAGTCCTTTTCAGATAAAATGGGGTCCCTGCGAATAATTTGAATGGAGCTTCCAGAAAATCAAAGTACTGGAAGTACTGTAAACGAACATTATTGTTTAATGCAAAATCAGTAATCTTCTAAGTTTTAAGTTGATACATTTACTGATATCGGTTTAGGAATTAATTGCAAATAATTTGAAATGTTTGCAGCTGTTCTGATTTGATTGTACATGTGCATGTTTCTGTAAGGTCCTAATTGAAATTGGAAGTTTGTTGATCTATCTTGGATCGATGAAAATAAAATATGTCTTCTTTCTTTCGGGAAGGCATCATCAGTTATAATATAGCCAGGACTCTGTGACCTTATTGATGCCAACTTCTAATATGCACTAAATTTAGGCTAGTTCCATCGTTAGTTTGGCATACATAGTTGTATTTCAACTTAATATGATGAAACACACATAAAGAATTACTGAAAACCAAAACCGGAGCTGCTAATCAAGGCCCGAATTAAGAATGTATCCTATTGAAACTGTACTCAAGCATTTATGGTACTTCAAAAAAAAAAAAAAACTGACTCCTTTTGTTCAGGAATAATTTGATGTTAATAAATCTGTATATGAGAAGATAAACTTCTGGTATAATTACAGTATTGTAAACAATGTGATAAAGAATAACAACCAGATAAAGACTATCTTCATCAAATAATTCAGCAAACAGGAAAAGAAAACTTCAAGATTCATTTTCAACTTCAAACCTGATCACAAAGATTACAGTCCATTCGATGGGATGACACATTCCCTATTTATTGTCCTTTTCCAATGTTGATCATCCAATCATACTGAACCACACAATTCAGCAATGTAATTGCACAAATCACACCTTTATGTGGAGAGAATATTTTTGGGGGTGTTATAATATTCCATAACTGTATGCAAATTGTGAAGCATTCCATATCTATAACTATATATATACAGTACGTGTATATATTTACACATATCAAATTGGAATGACACAGGAGATTTGCAAGTTTAATCATCAGTCATGGGAGGTTTATGTAAAATGTTATATTTATCGGGGTAATTAGTAATTTTGAGAATATATTTATGAAGCTCTATTCTGTACATTCTACCAGTGCTTAGAGAATGGACACAATTATATGCTCTCCAATGTCAAAATTAATCATATGTAAAATATTAGGGGTTTATTCGCCATTCTAGGCCTGATTGCCGTCATAGTAAAATTACCAAAATTGACTTGAAATCAATATTTTTAAGAGAATGATCTATGACTTGAATATTTCATAAAAATAATGTAATACATCGTTTATTCACTTCATTCAGATCTTCAGACACCACATAATTTGTGAAGTCATATATAGAAATATATGAACTATTTTGTTATTGATTTATAGTTCACACAAGTAAGCACTAGATGTAGGCAGTAAGTATATGTACCGTTATCTACTGGCATGACTTTGAGTACAGTAAACTACACTCGCTTTGTGGATATTGACAGGATAACATATATTTACATACTAATTCAATTTTAGAATTGTAACTGAAATCTTGTAACAGCATGGCACAAATAGTCATCTGAACATTTGTTGTATTTTCAGTTTATCAATTCATTGATTACTCCGTGTTTGAAGTATGGTGTAGTGAGAATTTCAAGTCTTGATCATGACTTGATGAAAATTTTAAATTAACAAATTATTAAAATGAATTTGTTTGAAAAATAACACAAGTTCCACAGCAATATCATATAGAGAATCAATTACAATATATCAAAAGTTATAAAACTACAAATAATAATTAACGGCTGAATATCAAATTAAGTGAATATCACAAGTATTTTTGCATTTGTTTTTAGATAATCCGGATTTCCGTTTTCCGGCTTAAAAAAAAAACGAGAAGTATTTTAATTGCCGTTATAGTTGAATTACCAAAATGGACCTGAAATCAGTATTTTTAAAAAAAGAATGATCTATGACTTGAATATTTCATAAAAATAGTTTTATACATCGTTTATTCACTTCATTCAGATCTTCAGACACCGCATAATTTGTGAAGTCATACATGTATATAGAAATATATGAACCATTTTTGTTATTGATTTATAGTTCACACAAGTAAGCACTAGATGTAAGCAGTACGTATATGTACCGCTATCTACCGGCATGACGGAGTACAGTAGACTACACTCGCTTTGTGGATATTGACAGTATAACATATATTTACATACTACATTGTAATTCAATTTTAGAATTATAACTGAAATCTTGTAACAGCATGGCACAAATAGTCATCTGAACATATGTTGTATATTGAAAAATTATTTAGGTAAATATATATTAACTCATTTGCTTGACTTTTAGAATTGTAACTGAAATCTTGTAACAGCATGGCACAAATAGTCATCTGAACATGTGTTGTATATTGAAAAATTATTTAGGTAAATATTAACTCATTTGCTTGACTTCAATTTTCAATTTATCAATTCATTGATTACTGTGTTTGAAGTATGGTGTAGCGAGAATTTCAAGTCTTGATCATGACTTGATGAACGTTCTAAATTAACAAATTATCAAAATGAATTTGTTTGAAAAATAACACAAGTTCCACAGCTATATTATATAGAGAATCGATCACACTATTTCAGAAGTTATAAAACTACAAATAACAATTAATGGCTGAATATCAAATTAAAGTGAATATCACAAGTCTTTTTGCATTTGTTTTTAGATAATCCGGATTTCCGTTTTCCGTCTTTGAAAAAAAAAAATACGTAGGCGTATTGCATAGTAAACGTAGCCATATGTACATATGTAACAGCTGATTTCAATCAGATTGACTTAACATGAACTTAACACCGTCTCAGTAGTTCGTCACAATCGAAAATTTGATCGTGAATTCGGTATTTTGCAAATTCTTTCAAAATACTTCCAGGTAAAGGACAAAAATGCATATGGTCTCTATACACACACCAAAGATTAATAGATCCTATATTGGGTCCAATCTCTCGTAAAAATATCGATTTGGGTCCACTATCGGCCATTTCGGTAATTCAACTCTAACGACAATCGGGCCGCGATTCGCAAATGAAAAATTAATCTAAAATTCGTAAACCTCTAATATTTTACATATGATACAATTAGGCATTGAAAAACATATATGTGGGTCAATTCTCTGAAAATAATGCCAATCTATATTATAATTAAGCCCCATTTTTCTTCGTTTCGGTATTTCCAAGTCTGCTTCACCTGTGGTCCGTTTCAGTAAATATTCTCGACTTTGCCGAAATAAAAACAAGCTATATAATTGTTCATTTTAAACATGACAACTGCCGACCACACGTATCTAAAAATGTTATTGTTGATATCATCTGAATATTGCCGTAGTTATCTGTCACTTCGATTGTAAACCCATATTGCCAAAGTCATGGAAGAATCGACCAATCAAATTGGTTTAACGTTTGATTTCCGTAATCTTGCAGTTACCTCCCTTACAACAGTAAATACGTTCCAAGTATCGCCTACAACAACCAATCCCGTGCACATGGCAACAAGATATTATCATTTGCATTTGATTTATTGGTCGTTTTCGTCAAAGGAAAATGGAATATGGAAATCGATGACAATGTTAACGCTATGACCAGTCACCCTGACCACAAATGCCACCTAGTATCTACCTTTCTCGCGAACATGTACAGTAACTTATAGTATGATACAATGTATCGTCTCGTATGCCGTTATTGATATATTTTTTTCTCTAAATTATAAAAATACTCATCTAGTTGATAATGATGTAACATTCTAGAATATATATATTACACATTTAAGTAAATCGCGGACATATTTGCAGACCTATGCTATAATGTCAGCCGTTTTGGAATGAACACGGAAGAGCAAAACTTTCTAAACATCCGGAGACGAATGCGCCTGCGCAATATTTGTTTACATGAATATATTGACCTGGAGTTATTCGCAAAGTTCAGGTTCATTTAGTCTTCACATTTCGCTAGAGTTATGTATTTCTCAAATCGTATGCATCTTGAAAACATCTACTGAATACATTTCAACATTTTCGGTAATACTACTACATAAAACGAAGATGTTTTTGCCAGTAAATTATTTGAAGCGTAAGGCAATGGGGGCAGCCATATTTCATTGAAACAGACAGTAGATGGCGTATTGGTGAATGTGGCTACCAAATATGGTCATATTTCTCAGTCCAGTTCTTGATGGCAATAACCGAACATTAATGTTCGTTTAAAAATGGGGTCCTTTCAATTTTCTATGCTTCAAAAGGCTATTGGGATGGCTTCAATGGGAACCCTGAGAAAGGCAAAATTTATTTTTCTTGCAGTTAAAAATTTCTTTGATTGCTAGAAATGTACTCCTGCGATACGTACAACTTTGTTGACGGTTATCATATTCTGGCCGCCTATTGGTATTGAAACAGTGAACTGAGGAACAGACTTAAACACATTCCCAGCAGCAAGATGTGCATCATAGCTCATCACTTGATTCTGAAATGAATAAGCAACATAACATCATTTGTTTTGCATATAAAAACACTTGACATGGCTTTATACATCTACTAGAATTGTTATGAAGAATAACATAGTACACAATGATTTATATCTTAATAATTTTGTGAAAATGTTTTCCAACACATTTGATATATCATGTTGGACAGGTCAGTCAACATTCATTGAGTTGAAATCTTGTCCACATTTTGCGTTAACATATGAAATATAATACCAAAACTGACAGGGTTAATATAACAATACCTGTATGATGTTGAGTTCAATTTTCAGACTTGTTAACCGGTCGTCAACAATATTATCAAGAGGCTCTCCTCTCCTGCAATTGATAAAAACTGTACAATAATAACTGGTAGCCCTAGCTAGGAAAAGATAAAATTTTCAATTGCATTATCATCAGTTCTACATGTACTTTTGTATATGGTGTACACTATTTATAGACGAGGACAGACACATATTGATAGTGGATACATTGTACACATAATTTGTCGTCAGATCCTTTAGTTTGTCTAGTTCCAAAACAAGTTTTCGCAACAAAACACTCATTTTATGTTATCAGAAGAGATGGCAGCATGCTGCAATAAACTTGACTGAAGAAATATCTAGGAGAAGGGAGCATCTGAAGGTTATAAAACTATAACATATCAGGGTTCATCTTGGACCCAAAAATCATGGACCATTTTGTCAAGATTTCAGAAATCGTATGGGCCAAAACAGAAAATTGAAGAAGTTTGTGAGTTTTGTTGGGCCATTTTGGAAAATATGGGGCAAATGGCCCCCTCCAGAGTTATCCCTGCATATAATAGATGAACATGCCACAGCAAGATGAAATTGCATAATTAGAAATTGCTATTTCTTGTATAAATTTGCATTTAAATTTATACATATTCAGGTAAAAAACCTTCCTTACATATTCTGAAACAACTCTTTGTTCCTTTCCAGCTGGTGAATCTGTTGCTTTAGCTCCAAAACACAAACATCTCCACGCAGATGCAGCAGCTCTCGCTGAAAAGGTAATAGATAAAATAAATCAAGACAATCACATCAATTTGTGCAACAGGAAATGTCATCTATTGATAGAACATGTAGGGAGTTTCCTTAAAAAGTGTTACTGTATATCATAAAAATTTTAATTGTAGATTCAAGGGTACATGTTTTTATCACTATATTTGATTATTTCTCCCAATATGACAGCAACATTTCATACATTCCATAAATATTAATTTATAGACCTATTAAACTGTTCTATATATTATATATTTTACTGAATACCCAACACTTAAACTTTATGCAAGGATTTTGATACACAATCAATGAATGTTTATATGTGATGTTTCAATGACTAGCACGGTATGTACATATACACTGTCACCTTCATCAGACATAACCAATGAATGTTTAGATATGTGATGTTTCAATGACTAGTACTGTATGTACATTGTCATCTTCATCAGGCTCTATCTTATACTATCTGATTTCGCTACCAGGTAATCTGTGATGTATCAATGACTAGTACTGTATGTACACTGTCACCTTTATCAGGCTCTTATACTATCTGATTTCGTTACCGGGTAATCTGAAACTTAAAATGTGAGAATGGAAACTGACTTGTGTAGCTATCAGGTTCTCCAGGTAGTCTGGAACAGGTTCTGTCATCGATTCCTTGTCCGCTGTACAAGCATCAAGAGAATGTGGTTTGACTAACACCCCAATCGACCTCTTGTCCAGGGACTCTGTCAGTGTACCTTGATCACAGAACGTGGTCTCTTCATCCACAAAGTACTCATTTCCCTCAGAGAAACAGGAATCCATGGTATTCACACAAACTTCGCGAGTGTCACAACTGACGGTCTCCGAGACCTGATCCACTTGTTTCACCCTGCGAGTGTTACTAGCTACCTCCCTGTGTTCCTTCTTTTCAGTCTGACACAGTCACCTCTCTCATAATCGTCACCTTTTGTTTCACAGACCGTGGAAGGGTCTGCACATTGAGAGGTTGAAACACAGGTGCATCAGGTCTCATAGAACTCACAGTCTTGTTTTTCAGATGTTTGCGTGGTCTGAATTCTGGTGTGATCGGATTTAACTGTGATCCACTCCCACTGTCACTGTAATCACTAGACTGTTCAGTACTTTCGGAGTCCTGATGATATGCCTTAACTTTCTCAACATTACTGTTGCAGTAATTTGAATTCTCATCCAAGCAACTGCTGTGTTTTACATTCCATGCCATGGCCCAGGCACTGGAGGAAGACGACGCTAAAGACAGTTCTGAAACTTGTTCAACTGGCCCATCCTTTGAATCATCTGCATCAATTTGATGCTTGATTGTTGTGTTTGATACCTGATCCTCATGACTGACCCTTGTGTCATCGGCTTCATCCTGGCATTTCAATTTTCGGTGATTTTCTTTTACACAGTTAGGCTTTTCATAATCAGTCTCTTTACAACTACAGTTGTTGATATTTTCTTCATCCATTTCATTAACCGCTGGCCTACATTCTCCTGGTAAGTTGCACTGCTTTGTAACAGCTTCACATGCTTTTCTGATAATTGATTTTACATATTCTTCAACTAGACTATCAAATGTATCCCCATTCCCGTGATCAAACTCCTCTGTATTCCTGTGATTAATCTCCTCTAGATCTGTATCAGCAATTTTCTTCGTCATAGTTTCACACTGCTCTGTTTCAATAACTGGGAATTCAGAATTTTGCATTGCATCATCTTTTTTCTTGGTTTGGGGCGATTTAGACATCAGAGCTTCCAATACATAATTTCTGAAAATTCCAATCTCTCCATCTGAACCATCCTGATTGTGAGCAGTGTTAAAGCTGTCACATTCATCTATGCTGTTAGCACAACTTCCACTGGACCATGAATTACGAGGAATCTCAATTAATTTACTTTTCTCTTCTGTTTCTTGCTCCGTCCCTTCACTATACAAAACACAACCATTGTATTCCTCCGGACTGATAAAAAAGGGATTGGATATATCTTCAGAAGAGTTCAGGTTTTTTCCTTGGTCGTAATCTGGTATGAACTGCTGATGAACTGTTGTGCATTCAGAGGTCACTTCAGTTATAGAAGATGTAGCAGCATCCTCCTCACTTTCATTACTCTCTTCAGGTTCAATATGTGTCATTTGGAATAACATTTCAGGTTTTTTTTCTCCATTCACTTCAGTTGAATCCTTATGTAAGGAATACAGCTGGTGGTTCACAGTTTTATTCTGCTTCTCTGCAGTGGCGAGCCTCTCTGCCTTGGTACAAATTTCAATGCCATACAATGACGCTTTGGCCTTGAAAACATCTTCTGCTGCTGTGGATGGTACCGGCATGCCTTGACCAGAATCTGTAAGATGGATATTGACAACCTTTAATATGAAATCATTAACTAAGACTTAACTATTTATATATTAACATTTTAACATGTTTCAGTTGTTTGATGTTATGTCTTTTGCCCATATTGCTCATAATCTTTTACTCCATAATTTCTGGCCCTTATACCTGGTACATAATGAACTCATAGTGTTGATGGGCTGTTAAGAACTTGCAACTAACTACCTGATTTACTTACTTTAAAGCTGCTACCCGGGTATATCACTGAGCAGAACAGACAGTTATATATAATATCCTTTTATCTTTTAAAATATAGTGGCACTGTTGGCCATGGTGGCCATCTTGGATTTCTGACCGACCCAATAAATAATAACACTTGGTCTGGACCATCTAAGGATAATTTCTGGTAAGTAAGAGCTGAATCCCACCGGTGGAATTTGAGAAGAAGTTTGAAATAGGTGTTGTTCATGAAAACCATGATTGCGCAATCATGTTACAAAATGGCCGTCATTGCTGCCATGTCAAAGTTTTTACGAGGCCGAAAAAAACAACAACACTTAGTTTGCCCTCCTTCCTTAACATTCTCACAAATTTCCAGCTCAATGACACCAGTGGAACTGGAGAATAAGTTTAAAATGTGTTTTTTAAGATTGCGGCTATGGCGGCCATCTTGGAATTCGGAACGACCCGAAAAATAACAACACTTGGTCGGGATCATCTCAGGAACAATTCAGGCAAGTTTCAGCCCAACAGCACTGGTGGAACTTGAGAAGAAGTTTAAAATGTGTTTTTCAAGATGGCGGCTATGGCGGCCATCTTGGATTTCGGACCGACCCAAAAAATAACAACACTTGGTCGCAATCATATCAGGATCATTTCAGGCAAGTTTCAGCTCAATAGCACTGTTGGAACTTGAGAAGAATTTTAAAATGTATTTTTCAAGATGGCGGCTATGGCGGCCATCTTGGATTTTGGACCGACCTGAAAAATAACAACACTTGGTCAGGATCATCTCAGGATCATTTCTGGCAAGTTTCAGCCCAACAGCACTGGTGGAACTTGAAAAGAAGTTTAAAATGTGTTTTTCAAGATAGCGGCTATGGCGGCCATCTTCAATTTTGGACCGACCTGAAAAATAACAACACTTGGTCAGGATCATCTCAGGATCATTTCTGGCAAGTTTCAGCCCAACAGCACTGGTGGAACTTGAAAAGAAGTTTAAAATGTGTTTTTCAAGATGGCGGCTATGGCGGCAATCTTGGATTTCGGACCGACCCGAAAAATAACAACACTTGGTCGGGATCATCTCAGGATCATTTCAGGCAAGTTTCAGCTCAATAGCACTGGTGGAACTTGAGAAGAAGTTTAAAATGTGTTTTTCAAGATGGCGGCTATGGCGGCCATCTTGGAATTCGGAACGACCCGAAAAATAACAACACTTGGTCGGGATCATCTCAGGATCATTTCTGGCAAGTTTCAGCCCTACAGCACTGGTGGAACTTGAGAAGAAGTTTAAAATGTGTTTTTCAAGATGGCGGCTATGGCGGCCATCTTGGATTTCAGACTGACCCGAAAAATAACAACACTTGGTCAAGACCATCTCAAGATCATTTCAGGCAAGTTTCAGCTTAATCCCACTGGTGGAACTTGAGAAGAAGATTGAAATGTGAAAAGTTTACGTACGGCGCACGACGACGGACGAAGCATGATGACTATAGGTCATCCTGACCCTTCGGGTCAGATGACCTAATCAAAGTACTGGAAGTACTGTAAACAAACATTATTGTTTAATGCAAAATCGGTAATCTTCTAAGTTTTAAGTTGATAAATTTACTGATATCGGTTTAGGAATTAATTGCAAATAATTTGAAATGTTTGCAGCTGTTCTGATTTGATTGTACACGTGCATGTTTCTGTAAGGTCCTAATTGAAATTGGAAGTTTGTTGATCTATCTTGGATCGATGAAAATAAAATATGTCTTCTTTCTTTCGGGAAGGCATCATCAGTTATAATACAGCCAGGACTCTGTGACCTTATTGATGCCAACTTCTAATATGCACTAAATTTAGGCTAGTTCCATCGTTAGTTTGGCATACATAGTTGTATTTCAACTTAATATGATGAAACACACATAAAGAATTACTGAAAACCAAAACCAGAGCTGCTAATCAAGGCCCAAATTAAGAATGTATCTAAGAATGAAACTGTACTCAAGCATTTATGGTACTTCAAAACAAAAAAAAACTGACTCCTTTTGTTCAGGAATCATTTGATGTTAATAAATCTGTATATGAGAAGATAAACTTCTGGTATGATTACAGTATTGTAAACAATGTGATAAAGAATAACAACCAGATAAAGACTATCTTCATCGAATAATTCAGCAAACAGGAAAAGAAAACTTCCAGATTCATTTTCAACTTCAAACCTGATCACAAAGATTACAGTCCATTCGATGGGACGACACATTCCCTATTTATTGTCCTTTTCCAATGTTGATCATCCAATCATACTGAACCACACAATTCAGCAATGTAATTGCACAAATCACACCTTTATGTGGAGAGAACATTTTTGGGGGTGTTATAATATTCCATAACTGTATGCAAATTGTGAAGCATTCCATATCTATAACTATATATATACAGTACGTGTATATATTTACACATATCAAAATTGGAATGACACAGGAGATTTGCAAGTTTAATCATCAGTCATGGGAGGTTTATGTAAAATGTTATACATTTGTATTTATCGGGGTAATTAGTAATTTTGAGAATATATTTATGAAGCTCTATTCTGTACATTCTACCAGTGCTTAGAGAATGGACACAATTATATGCTCTCCAATGTCAAAATTAATCATATGTAAAATATTAGGGGTTTATATGCCATTCTAGGCCTGATTGCCGTCATAGTAAAATTACCAAAATTGACTTGAAACCAATATTTTTAAGAGAATGATCTATGACTTTTTTTAAAGTTTTTCTTTTTCATAAAGATAATGTAATACATCGTTTATTCACTTCATTCAGATCTTCAGACACCACATAATTTGTGAAGTCATATATAGAAATATATGAACCATTTTGTTATTGATTTATACATGTAGTTCACACAAGTAAGCACTAGATGTAGGCAGTAAGTATATGTACCGCTATCTACTGGCATGACTTTGAGTACAGTAAACTACACTCGCTTTGTGGATATTGACAGGATAACATATATTTACATACTAATTCAATTTTAGAATTGTAACTGAAATCTTGTAACAGCATGGCACAAATAGTCATCTGAACATTTGTTGTATTTTCAGTTTATCAATTCATTGATTACTCCGTGTTTGAAGTATGGTGTAGTGAGAATTTCAAGTCTTGATCATGACTTGATGAAAATTTTAAATTAACAAATTATTAAAATGAATTTGTTTGAAAAATAAAACAAGTTCCACAGCAAGATCATATAGAGAATCAATCACAATATATCAAAAGTTATAAAACTACAAATAACAATTAACGGCTGAATATCAAATTAAGTGAATACCACAAGTATTTTTGCATTTGTTTTTAGATAATCCGGATTTCCGTTTTCCGGCTTAAAAAAAAACGAGAAGTATTTTAATTACCGTTATAGTTGAATTACCAAAATGGACCTGAAATCAGTATTTAAAAAAAAAAGAATGATCTATGACTTGAATATTTCATAAAAATAATTTTATACATCGTTTATTCACTTCATTCAGATCTTCAGACACCGCATAATTTGTGAAGTCATAAATGTATATAGAAATATATGAACCATTTTTGTTATTGATTTATAGTTCACACAAGTAAGCACTAGATGTAAGCAGTACGTATATGTACCGCTATCTACCGGCATGACGGAGTACAGTAGACTACACTCGCTTTGTGGATATTGACAGTATAACATATATTTACATACTACATTGTAATTCAATTTTAGAATTATAACTGAAATCTTGTAACAGCATGGCACAAATAGTCATCTGAACATATGTTGTATATTGAAAAATTATTTAAGTAAATATATATTAACTCATTTGCTTGACTTTTAGAATTGTAACTGAAATCTTGTAACAGCATGGCACAAATAGTCATCTGAACATGTGTTGTATATTGAAAAATTATTTAGGTAAATATTAACTCATTTGCTTGACTTCAATTTTCAATTTATCAATTCATTGATTACTCCGTGTTTGAAGTATGGTGTAGCGAGAATTTCAAGTCTTGATCATGACTTCATGAACGTTCTAAATTAACAAATTATCAAAATGAATTTGTTTGAAAAATAACACAAGTTCCACAGCAATATTATATAGAGAATCGATCACACTATTTCAGAAGTTATAAAACTACAAATAACAATTAATGGCTGAATATCAAATTAAAGTGAATATCACAAGTCTTTTTGCATTTGTTTTTAGATAATCCGGATTTCCGTTTTCCGTCTTTGAAAAAAAAAAAAAAATACGTAGGCGTATTGCATAGTAAACGTAGCCATGTGTACATATGTAACAGCTGATTTCAATCAGTTTGACTTAACATGAACTTAACACCGTCTCAGTAGTTCGTCACAATCGAAAATTTGATCGTGAATTCGGTATTTTGCAAATTCTTTCAAAATACTTCCAGGTAAAGGAAAAAAATTCATATGGTCTCTATACACACACCAAAGATTAATAGATCCTATATTGGGTCCAATCTCTCGTAAAAATATCGATTTGGGTCCACTATCGGCCATTTCGGTAATTCAACTCTAACGACAATCGGGCCGCGATTCGCAAATGAAAAATTAATTTAAAATTCGTAAACCTCTAATATTTTACATATGATACAATTAGGCATTGAAAAACATATATGTGGGTCAATTCTCTGAAAATAATGCCAATTTATATTATAATTAAGCCCCATTTTTCTTCGTTTCGGTATTTCCAAGTCTGCTTCACCTGTGGTCCGTTTCAGTAAATATTCTCGACTTTGCCGAAATAAAAACAACCTATATAATTATTCATTTTAAACATGACAACTGCCGACCACACGTATCTAAAAATGTTATTGTTGACATCATCTGAACATTGCCGTAGTTATCTGTCACTTCGATTGTAAACCCATTGCCAAAGTCATGGAAGAATCGACCAATCAAATTGGTTTAACGTTTGATTTCCGTAATCTTGCAGTTACCTCCCTTACAACAGTAAATACGTTCCAAGTATCGCCTACAACAACCAATCCCGTGCACATGGCAACAAGATATTATCATTTGCATTTGATTTATTGGTCGTTTTCGTCAAAGGAAAATGGAATATGGAAATCGATGACAATGTTAACGCTATGACCAGTCACCCTGACCACAAATGCCACCTAGTATCTACCTTTCTCGCAAACATGTACAGTAACCTATGTATGATACAATGTATCGTCTCGTATGCCGTTATTGATATATTTTTTTCTCTAAATTATAGAAATACTCATCTAGTTGATAATGATGTTGCATTCTAGAATATATATATTACACATTTAAGTAAATCGCGGACATATTTGCAGACCTATGCTATAATGTCAGCCGTTTTGGAATGAACACGGAAGAGCAAAACTTTCTAAACATCCGGAGACGAATGCGCCTGCGCAATATTTGTTTACATAAATATATTGACCTGGAGTTATTCGCAAAGTTCAGGTTCATTTAGTCTTCACATTTCGCTAGAGTTATGTATTTCTCAAATCGTATGCATCTTGAAAACATCTACTGAATACATTTCAACATTTTCGGTAATACTACTACATAAAACGAAGATGTTTTTGCCAGTAAATTATTTGAAGCGTAAGGCAATGGGGGCAGCCATATTTCATTGAAACAGACAGTAGATGGCGTATTGGTGAATGTGGCTACCAAATATGGTCATATTTCTCAGTCCAGTTCTTGATGGCAATAACCGAACATTAATGTTCGTTTAAAAAGCGAATAAATAAAACTGTATTCGTAACCATGGGTGCCATGCATTTTGGTGACAAGCAGTGTATATATACTGTCATGGACATAAGTGAACAGAAATCATGTTTGCATTGAAAAAGAAGGAATGAATTATGTGCAACTCTTAGTCATTTCCAGCACGGATGAAGCAGGACGTTATGAACTCTGAAATAAACCTCATCAGGATTACACATTTTTTTTCTTCAAAAAGAAGATTGTATTTACACTTCAAAAGTTATGAGGAGCCAATCAAAAGGTACTGAAAAGCTTAAAAGCATTTTTAGGCCTAGGGGCTTCACATTCCTGAGACTCACTACCAGGACGTTCCCTTGGATCTGCCAGGGGTCTGTGGCCTCTTTGAATCCTAGCTATTTTCCCCCTAGTCACAGAAAAGGGTACCCCTCTATATCCCAGATTGACCCCTGCTTTGGAAAGTTCTGGTCAAAATCATCTGACAACTGGAGAACTTTACCTTTCACAAACATGGACTGGTCATCTGGGTAACTCAGGGTTAGGCCATCCGTGTTTTCAGGTTTCGGTGTCTGTATAGTAGATTCCCTGTACAATAAAAGTCTAAGATGAACATTTTTTGTCTATTACAATTGTCTGTTTTAACATTTTTACAACCTGGTGTTATATGACAATAGGCCAGAAGATTTAGAATCCAGAACTATCATACATACAGTATTTGGTATTAAACATGCTCAGAAAGCAAATGGTTAAAGAAGGGGATATGAATAATGTCCATGCTATTAGACCGCAGGAGCAATCCAATTAGGATAGATCTGTGAATCTATGTTTATACTTGTACCATCTATTAAGAAACCTACATTGCACTTATCCATACCCAGATTAAAAACAAGAGGCCCAGAGGGCCTGTATCGCTCACCTGGTTTCATGAGATATGAAACAAGAATGATGCTGAAGTATATTTGTCGCTGGTATTGCTATGTCAATATATATCATAAGCATTTTATATGGGTACATGTACAATGGTTTTATTTTAATACTAACAAGAGGCCCATGGGCCTTAACGGTCACCTGATTTTTGAAATATTTCAGTAAATTTGAATGAAAGAATGAATTTCAAAACAAATAAAACAAATGATAGTCAAAAATGTGATTTCCCTATAACTATAGTAAAGTTTATCCCCTCCCATGGGGCAAACGCAAGACCCCAGGGCTAGGAAATTCACAATTATGGTAAAGCACCTTAAGACCCTTCGATCTGTGAAGAGTATTTAATTCTACCTTATTTGGGCTGTAAGAAGAAGATTTTTAAAATTTCTGTTAATTTGACCCTTTTTGGCCCCGCCCATCAGCCCCTGGGGGTCAGTCAGGGCCAACATGTACATACCATCAAACTGTCATCCCAAGCTGATAATGTTAACGAAGTTAGAACGAATTCCAATAAAAATTCAACAAATAATAGTCAAAAATGTGATTTCCCTATATAAACTATAGTAAAGTTTACCCCCTCCCCAGGGGCAAACATGAGACCCTAGGGTCATGAAATTCACAATTTTGGTAAAGCACCTTAAGATCCTTCCATCTATGTAGAGTATTTGAATCTACCATATCTGAGAGTAGAGAAGAAGGTTTTTGAAATTTTAGTCAATTTGACCCTTTTTGGCCCCGCCCATCAGCCCCTGGGGGTCAACTAGGGCCAACCTGTACATACCATCAAAGTGTCATCCCATGCTGATTATTCGATACAAGTTAGAATGAATTCCAATACAAATCCAACAAATAATAGTCAAAAATGTGATTTCCCTATATAAACTATAGTAAAGTTTACCCCCTCCCCAGGGGCAAACGTGAGACCCCAGGGTCATGAAATTCACAATTTTGGTAAAGCACCTTAAGATCCTTCCATCTATGAAGAGTATTTGATTCTACCATATCTAAGAGTAGAGAAGAAGATTTTTGAAGTTTTAGTCAATTTGACCCTTTTTGGCCCCGCCCCTCAGGCCCCTGGGGGGTGGGGACCATATAATTCACAATTTTGGTTCACCCTCAGCCATGGAAGCTTCCTGTAAAATTTCATTGAATTTAGTTCAGCAGTTTTTAAGAAGAAGTTGAAAATGTAAATTGTTTACGACGCACGACGGACGACGCACGACGCCGGACAAAAGGCGATTGCAATAGGTCAACTGAGACTTCGTCTCAGGTGACCTAAAAATGCCAAAAGGTACATTAATCCATGAAATGAAATTGACTTTTGGCGCGACCCCATAGGGATGCTAACACACAAATGTGAGTGATATCCATTGCTTAATTTCAGAGAAGATCTTGTTTAGACCAATTGGCCCCTTTTGACCCTGCCCTCTGCCCCCTTGGAGTCAGCTCCTTCCTTTATACAATTTTGAATCCCTACCCCAATAGAATGCTAATAGTCAAATATGAGCTGTTTCAGAGAAGTTGTTCATATCAATTTAGCCAAATTGACCCCTTTTGGCCCAGCCCCTCAGCCTCCAGGGGGTCGGCCCCATCATTTGTACAATTTTGAATCCTTAACCAAAGTGAATGCTACCAGTCACATATTAAAGATATCCATTGCTTATTTTCAGAGAAAAAGTTGTTTATATCAATTTTGCCAAAATAACCCCTTTTGGCCCCGCCTCTTAGGTCCCCTGGGGTCAGCCCTGTCATTTGTACAATTTTGAATCCCTACCCTAGGGGGTTGCTACCAGGCAAATATGAGTGATATCCAATGCTTAGTTTCAGAGAAGAAGTCGTTAATATCAATATAGCTATATTGACCCATTTTTGCCCCGCCTCTCAGGCCCCTAGGGGGTCAGCACCACCATCTGTACAATTTTGAATCCCCACCCCATAGTGATTGCTTCCAGGCAAATAGGAGCAATATCCTTTGCTCGGTTTCAGAGAAGAAGTCGTTTATATCAATGCAGCCAAATTGACCCCTTTTGACGCCGCCCCTCAGGCCCCTTGGGGGTCAGTCCTGTCATTTGTACAATTTTGAATCCCTACTCTAGGAGGTTGCTACCAGGTAAATATGAGTGATATCCATTGCTTAGTTTCAGAGAAGAAGTTGTTTATATCAATTTAGCGGAATTGACCCCTCTTGGCCCCGCCCCTCAGGCCCCCCGGGGGTCAGCCACACCATTTGTACAATTTTGAATCCCCACCCCATAGTGTTGCTACCAGGCAAATATGAGCAATATCGTTTGTTCGGTTTCAGAGAAGAAGTTGTTTATATCAATATAGCCCAAATGACCACATTTGGCCCCGCCCTTCCGGCCCCTGGGGGTCAGCCCCATCATTTGTACAATTTTGAATCCCCAGCCCAAAGTTATGCTACCAGGCAAATAGGAGTGATATCCATTGCTCGGTTCCAGAGAAGTCGTTTATATCAATATAGCCAAATTGACCCCTTTTGGCCCCGCCCATCAGGCCCCTGGGGGTCAGCACCACCATTTGTACAATTTTGAATCCCCACCCCATAGTGATACTTCCAGACAAATAGGAGCAATATCCTTTGCTCGGTTTCAGAGAAGAAGTCGTTTATATCAATATAGCCAAATTGACCCCTTTTGGCCCCGCCCCTCAGGCCCCTGGGGGGTCAGCCCCATCATTTGTACAATTTTGAGTCCCCTACCCATAGGGATGCTTCTGACCAAATTTGGTCAAATTCTGATCAGTGGTTATGAAGAAGAAGTCAATTGTTGACGGACGGACGGACGGACGGACGGACGGACGGACGTACCCACATACTGACCTTAGGTGGAACTTATCTTAAGTGGTACGGTTCTTAAGTGGTAAAATTCTAAAGCGGTATTTTATTAAGCTCAATAATTGCTTAAATGGTATAAAAATAATTAAGTTCAACGATATCTTAAGCAGAACAAATGGACAGTGGCGCCCTCTATCACAATGTGTATTGTCCGTCTTAAGAGGTAACATATATAAATTAACATTTTGAATAAAGAAATTAAAAGAATTTATTCAACAGCAAGGTTTGTAATTTATAATTATTAAAATAAAATCTTTCTCTGCAATATTTATAGTGTGAAATAACTTTATTCATGATTTAAAGAAATGAAAGAATTTTTGCTGCAGAGACGATGCTATATTGAATAACAGTAAGCTAAAATATGACTAATTAATCCAAAATAAAATTGAATAACTTTCTTTAATTTCTTTAATTGTAATTTTCAAAATACCACAAGACATGGACTCTTGACTACTAGAACCATTAATGTGTCCATTTAAGTCTAATACTACCACACAAGACATGGACTCTTGACCACTAAAGAAACAAGAATGTGTCCATTTTAGTCTAATACTACCACACAAGACATGGACTCTTGACCACTAAAGAAACCTCAATGTGTCCATTCTAGTCAAATACTACCACACAAGACATGGACTCTTGACCACTAAAGAAACCTCAATGTGTCCATTCTAGTCTAATACTACCACACAAGACATGGACTCTTGACCACTAAAGAAATCTCAATGTGTCCATTCTAGTCAAATACCACCACATAAGACATGGACTCTTGACCACTAAAGAAACCTCAATGTGTCCATTCTAGTCAAATACTACCACACAAGACATGGACTCTTGACCACTAAAGAAACCTCAATGTGTCCATTCTAGACAAATACCACCTCACAAAACATGGACTCTTGACCACTAAAGAAACCTCAATGTGTCCATCTAGTCATATACTACCACACAAGACATAGACTCTTGACCACTAAAGAAACAAGAATGTGTCCATTCTAGTCAAATACTACCACAAAAGACATGGACTCTTGACCACTAAAGAAACCTCAATGTGTCCATTCTAGTCTAATACCACCACACAAGACATGGACTCTTGACCACTAAAGAAACCTCAATGTGTCCATTCTAGTCAAATACTACCACACAAGACATGGACTCGTGACCACTAAAGAAACCTCAATGTGTCCATTCTAGTCAAATACTACCACACAAGACATGGACCCGTGACCACTAAAGAAACCTCAATGTGTCCATTCTAGTCAAATACTACCACACAAGACATGGACTCTTGACCACTAAAGAAACAAGAATGTGTCAATTCTAGTCAAATACTACCACACAAGTCATGGACTCTTGACCAGAGAAACCTTAATGTGTCCATTCTAGTCTAATACTACCACACAAGACATGGACTCGTGACCACTAAAGAAACCTCAATGTGTCCATTCTAGTCTAATACTACCACACAAGACATGGACTCGTGACCACTAAAGAAACATCAATGTGTCCATTCTAGACAAATACTACCACACAAGACATGGACTCTCGACCACTAAAGAAACAAGAATGTGTCAATTCTAGTCAAATACTACCACACAAGTCATGGACTCTTGACCACTAAAGAAACCTCAATGTGTCCATTCTAGTCTAATACTACCACACAAGACATGGACTCTTGACCACTAAAGAAACAAGAATGTGTCGATTCTAGTCAAATACTACCACACAAGTCATGGACTCTTGACCACTAAAGAAACCTCAATGTGTCCATTCTAGTCTAATACTACCACACAAGACATGGACTCTTGACCACTAAAGAAACCTCAATGTGTCCATTCTAGTCAAATACCACCACACAAGACATGGACTCTAGACCACTAAAGAAACCTCAATGTGTCCATTCTAGTCAAATACTACCACACAAGACATGGACTCTTGACTTCTAGTCAAATACTACCACACAAGACATGGACTCTTGACCACTAAAGAAACCTCAATGTGTCCATTCTAGTCAAATACTACCACACAAGTCATGGACTCTTGACCAGAGAAACCTTAATGTGTCCATTCTAGTCTAATACTACCACACAAGACATGGACTCGTGACCACTAAAGAAACCTCAATGTGTCCATTCTTGTCAAATACTACCACACAAGTCATGGACTCTTGACCACTAAAGAAACCTCAATGTGTCCATTCTAGTCTAATACTACCACACAAGACATGGACTCTTGACCACTAAAGAAACCTCAATGTGTCCATTCTAGTCAAATACCACCACACAAGACATGGACTCTTGACCACTAAAGAAACCTCAATGTGTCCATTCTAGTCAAATACTACCACACAAGTCATGGACTCTTGACCACTAAAGAAACCTCAATGTGTCCATTCTAGTCTAATACTACCACACAAGACATGGACTCTTGACCACTAAAGAAACCTCAATGTGTCCATTCTAGTCTAATACTACCACACAAGACATGGACTCTTGACCACTAAAGAAACAAGAATGTGTCCATTCTAGTCAAATACTACCACACAAGTCATGGACTCTTGACCACTAAAGAAACCTCAATGTGTCCATTCTAGTCTAATACTACCACACAAGACATAGGACTCTTGACCACTAAAGAAACCTCAATGTGTCCATTCTAGTCAAATACCACCACACAAGACATGGACTCTAGACCACTAAAGAAACCTCAATGTGTCCATTCTAGTCAAATACTACCACACAAGACATGGACTCTTGACCACTAAAGAAACATTAGTGTGTCCATTCTAGTCAAATACTACCACATAAGACATGGACTCTTTACCACTAAAAAAACAATGAAGTCAAATACTACCACACAAGAATAACCAACTTTTATGAGTTAAAAACAAAACCACTGCTATTTTACCAATTATTATGAAGTTGAGTAGAAGTCTGTACAAAGTTTAAAAACTATCAGATGTTCTGTGTTCCAAGCTACATCATCATTGTTGCAACATCACCATGTTACTGCCCTTCAAAATAATTCATAACTTTTTTTATTCTTCAGTTGGAATGTATGATTTATGTAAAGATTCTTTTCGCTATGTTACGTTCTGTTGTGTAATGAAGATGACATAATGTACTAGTCATCGAAATGCCAATGTTGAATGGTTGTGTAAAACAATGTTTACATAATTCATAATTCAATTGTTCAAAAACATCCCAAAATCTGCGAGGCCCTCGACTATAAGGGGCTGAATTTCCTGGAGAAATTCAGTCATACAATATGTCTGTAAGTATCAAGCTCGAACATAAACCTACATGTATCTATAATCGTGCTGTTCTAATTGTAATTTAGTTTTTGATGTCTTTCGACAGTGTCACCTTAGCTTCTGCTGAGGTACAATTCAAAAACTGTGTAAAATTATTTTAGTACAAATCTCTATTGTATACAAAACTAAAGCATCTTTGTTATAAAGTAGATTTGTTGTAGTCCATAAAATAATCAACAATCAAACAAAATCCAACAAAAACTCCTGTTTATTGAGGATTTTACATATTTCCATGAAATAATTCCCACAAATTAATTTGAAAACCATGTGAAACACACACACACACTCACATTAAGAAAAGTTTCTTCCTTTTTAATGGGACATACAAGTTGTGTTTTGTTAATAAATGTAATCATTAACACACAAATATCTATCAAAGTGAAGACATCAATACCGACATTTATGTACTTAAAACCAGTGCTTTAGGAGGAAATCGCTGGACAAGTCCATAATTGAAAGATCGAAGAAAGCCGAATAATAATGATAATAAGAAACGGAGCAAACAAAATAGGTTCCCCTCCACTTTGTTTGTAAACTACCTGTTTTTTTAAAAACTAATATGTTAAAATTATTTCACATTATGTCAAGAAGAAGCATTTTTATCTGAAAACTGTAGTTACTCATCAGTAACTAAATAAATGACAAAAATTGTCTCGACTAAAACATTGAATTTTAAAACGTTTTCAGGAAATGGCTTGTCAGTTAAATTTGAATGCTCATTATGAAATATTTCTGTTAGAGGTCAGAATGTTCCCCTCACAATATAATAATAGAATATGTTACAATATTGTTTTTATACTGAAATTTACTTCAATGCAGTTAACAAGAACACTAGCTGATCAATGTCTTCATGACTGCTTTGTCATCTTGTTGAAACTGAACACTTAAACAAAAACAAGAGACCCAAGAGCCTTAACAGTCACCAAGTTCTATAACATCTGTCGACAGAGTGAATAGCAATTGCTCCCTATTATCAGGAGAGCTAAACATTAGGGCTGGTCAGTCAATTTTCAGAGATAGTTAATACACATTTGAAGAGCTACTTTTTTTTTTGGATTAGATTCCAAACTTTCTTTTTAATGGTCTCCCACTGTCTGTTGTGGATAAGTCCATTCTGTGTTTTGCTTATAGCAATGCATTTCTTGACTTCCTTGAAACCAGGACATTTCCCATTTTTTAAGTTGTCCTGGAAGAGCTTTTCAACCTCTTCGATTTCTTCACATGTCCATTTAACTCTCTGTTTTGTCGCTTTTTTCTCTTTTGGTGGCAGTGGTCTGGAAGTTTGTGGGATTTCCTCCAATTCCATAGCTTCTGGTGTTTCCTCCGATTCCATTTCTGAATGAATTAAAAAAGCAATATTAAAATGTACATTCTTGAAAAACAAAAGGCAATGGACTTTAATGATCATCCGGCTATAAAGTATCAATGATATACTAGCAGCGGTACAAGTGGACCAATTATTTAATGATTCAAACAATTCCAAATTTTAGCAATAAAGCAGTATTAAACAAAAAGTACTATTGTAACCGCTAGTTACTATAATGTCCCCCAAACTACCCCTACAGTCGTAAATTATGCTAAATTTAGACCAATCAGAAGCCTCCATTTTGTAACCATGATAACAGTGCTGATCTAAATTTCAACCAATCAGAGACCAGGATCCGTTACCATGGCAACGGATGGTTTCGTAAATGGTACCATTTTCTTTGGCTGCCCTCAATACCCCTATGTACCAACTTTCACCGAAATCCAACCAATGGTATACCTGTGTTCTCCTGACTTTTTTGGTGCAATGCCGCCTCAATGTCACTAGAATTCCCAGAGACAAAGTCTTCTCCTTCTTGTATGATTTCTAAAACGAAATCAAAATCATTTTGTATAGACACAAACCCTTAAAGGACTCAACCCTCCAAAATCAAATAGTGAATGCTATTTTTTAGATTTGAACAAATCAATTTTTAATATAGAATAGGGTTAGTAAACTAGCAACTGAGACTTTTATTGTATCTTGGTCTGGGCATTTCAAAGTAATGCAAATGTACATCAGAATATATCTTCGATATTCATTCTTTTAAAAACTGGTTCCGAAATGAAATAATAGAAGCATTTCTATCTAGGTGCTGTAAACATTCTTACCATCTACACTGATCTCTTGAATACTTTTGCCTTTGAATTTGCTGACTGCATTGAAATCTTGGATCAACATCAGTTTTCCTTCACTGACAGTGTCTGCATTTCCCTTAGTATCGTTGCCTTCACTGACAGTGTCTGGATTTCCCTTAGAGTCGTTGCCTTCACTGACAGTGTCTGGATTTCCCTTAGTATCGTTGCCTTCACTGACAGTGTCTGGATTTCCCTTAGTATCGTTGCCTTCACTGACAGTGTCTGGATTTCCCTTAGTATCGTTGCCTTCACTGACAGTGTCTGGATTTCCCTTAGTATCGTTGCCTTCACTGACAGTGCCTGGATTTCCCTTAGTATCGTTGCCTTCACTGACAGTGTCTGGATTTCCCTTAGTATCGCTGCCTTCACTGACAGTGTCTGGAGTTCCCTTAGAATCATAAGAGTTCACATTAGCATTTTTCTATCATTACCAAGCTTGCCTATTTAGCCAACAAAGTCATCGGTATTTCTACATCTTTTAAAGGGACAAGGGATAGATTTTTAGCTGTTTTTTTTCACTGCAAATTGCTTCATGAAATCAGTTTGATACTCCTTATGAATGAATCTTGCTTACATAAACTTAAATTGACTTTTTTTGTACATGTATATCATGATTTAACAGTAACTACATTTTAAAATTGCTACTTTCTGCTTACAGGGCGATAACAAGAAAAACAAAAATTCATTGTGTGAAATTTTTTTTGATAAATAATCACCTTTTGATGTAGAGCCAATGCTCTTTTGAGATCTGTTTCAAAATTCTCTTTGTCCTCTGCGCATCTTAACTGTCCTGAAAGAAAAACACATCTTATTTAAGACAAATCGTGGTGCCATGATAAAAAATTGCAAGTCAAAATATTCTCAAGAGATCTTCAATGTATTTTTAAAATGGACCATGCACAACTACAGAAAAAGGGGACTCCAAATATGAAGTTTGACAATGATTCATCATCCAGTACCTTTAAAGAAAAAGAGATAGCAAGAATGGTTTAAGGACAGCCAGACAAATGGCAATTTGAAAAAGAGAAAATAAAGAAAGTCTCGAGTAAGCTGTAAAATCTCTATGTGAAAAGAGCACTAGCAACAGCTTATTTCTTAATGTTTGTATTTACCAGCCACAATGAAAGGTTTCAATGATATGTCTGCATATTACTAAACAAAACTTATCCTTTAACAATGAGTAAAAAAACAATTTTTACCATATATTTTTAAGAAATACACTTAAATATTTTTTATCGTGATTTTATGTATACTTAACAGCATAATGAGTCAAGTTGAATAATTTTTTTTAAGTGTCAGATGGTAGTTATTATAGTAACAAACTGCTAGCATTGCAACTCTGATCTGATGTCTTTCTCTCACACACTCTTAGAACTCATCAACACTGATTTGTTGTGGCTGATCACATAATCATAACATTTAAATCAAACTGAACATCAAATTGAAAATGGTTAGGGAGTCATGTTGGTCACCTTCTTCCCTATAATTTGGTTAAATTAGAAATATTTTGCTGGTTTTTTTTTTTGTATAAAGTTGGTATATTTTTCACTTTATATTAAGAATATCTAGAATTTTTCCTCGCTTGCTGGTCATCATCAAAAAGCCCACAGTAATATCCTCAGGATTATACTGCCCTTAACTGCTTTAAAACATTTTTTCAATACATACTTTGTGCTTCAGGAACACTTCAAACAGTAAGACATATTTTTGGTATTCTTCTTAAACATCAACTTATCAAGACAACTGTAAGAATTGGCTCTTCATCAAAATTGTTTAATAGGATTACCGGATTCTAAAACCATGACTCCCTAACACTGAAATAGAAACATCAACAGCAACATAACTCTTTACACTGTACCTCTTGTGAACTTCACTAAACTGTGAGAAATTTCAAATGGTTTCACAGTTGCTCTGGTTACATTACACCTTAAAAATTTTAAATGTTAAGAATTAGAGATGAATGTTATTTGTTACAAGCTAACTGATATATTATCTTACAGAATGGTCATGGTAAAGAACAATCGATCCTTGGTAATTAGAGTATTGGTACAGGGAGGTGTACTTCCTCCGCAATATATTTTGTAGTTACAGAGTTTATATATATAATATTATAATAAGTAGGACAATTCGGAAAGCTAAGGCTCATCCAAGATTGGCCAATACTTTTATGTCCCTCTCTTTGATGTGGAAAGTAAAAGTGGTTGTGCATATTTCACAAAAATAAAATGGGTGCTTTCTGAAATCTTTGAAAGCACTGAAAAGATGGCGAAGAACTAAATTTTGATATGGAGATGCTTTTCTTTTGTGTGATTATAACTTTAGTTTGATGTCAATTGAACTATTAGCCCAATTAATTACAAAGAATTTTCCTGTGATTTTTAGTAAGACTTAGTTGTTTGTTTTTTTAGAATTGGTCAAATTATGAGCTAATTATGACATTTAGGAAAAATTGTTAATTATAGTTAAATACAAATGTATGTAGAATTGTAATTTGATACATGTTATAGCAGATATATCAAACATGCATCCAACAACTACTTTCCATGTTTACCCCTCCAAAAAATTATCAAAATACATTGATAAGTAAAGACAATCAGTCTCGAAAAAATACAATTATGTTTTGTTTGTCATGTTTTACCTGCTTTGATCACTCCAAAAGTACACTTCGTCTATTCTTAAAAGTTTTCCTGGCCACCATGCCCCACCTCCATCCCCTGTTAACTTAACCCAAACTGGGTGGCCAACCGGGCATGGTATTTGTAAATCTGCAAAATGAACAAGAA
This sequence comes from Pecten maximus, assembly GCF_902652985.1. Taxonomy (NCBI): domain Eukaryota; kingdom Metazoa; phylum Mollusca; class Bivalvia; order Pectinida; family Pectinidae; genus Pecten; species Pecten maximus. Next base: position 20,634,814 of record NC_047024.1, read on the forward strand.
AATCTCAAAAAGTTATTTTGTAACTTAAATCCTATTCACATGTTTAGCAAATATTGCTGCGATATATATGCATTCAATCGACTGTTTAGAATAAACCTAGGTATGATTTTGAATCTCTTCATTGAGATCAACTCTTTGTCACAGATTGAAAATGTCTTTTTAACCCTACAAATAATATAACGGAAAGAATAATCTAAATTCTGTTATCAATCATTGCTCAGAATCAACTGAACACATGCATGGTCAGAGAACAGTACTAAAACTATAAAGTATAATACATCAATAAAATATGTTATTCCCTAAGCTAGAGAGCTTGAGACAGGCATTAAGTGTAATATCATTTCAAGCCTAGAAATTGAAGATCATCATACAAGAATGAAGTGTACACATATATAGACAGGGTTCGTACAGGAATATTGTTATGAAATTTCTGGCCTTGTAGGGCCTTTCTGCGTAAATTTAAGGGCCTTCAAAAACTTTTAAGTTTTAACGTATACAAAAGACAACAAAAATTGCTAGTTTTATATTCATGTCTAGACTTTACATCAAAAATACTAAAAGCAGTCACGGAAGCATACTGATATCCAGAAAATTTAATTAGCTATAATAAAATTCTAACTTCAATCAGTGTAAACCAATAGGATAAAAAAAAGACAGCATATAATGAAAATTAATAAAGTGACTTATTATACAGAATTGAAGCTAATGCATATTTCATCAAATTCTAGGCTAAAATTTCCAATTTCAAGGGTACAAGGGTAAGTGACCCATAACCTATTCATGTCCAGACGGGGTATCAATACCCCGGTCGTCTTGGTAAAAGGCGAATGCTCTCCCACTACTCCACCTGATCATGACCACCCTATATAAAGCACTGGATAGAGTTCCCCAACTAATGGGCAACTATACTATAATTATGAACAAGAAAAAAAATATACCTGCTGTTTGTTGCCGACGTCTAGATCTGGATGCCATCATTGTAAATACCAGCTGGTACTGACTGAAATAAAAGCAAATCACTGAATTGTATTTAATAATAATTACATCTATTAATTTCAATATGCTCTATTTTAACAATTACAGAGCTTTGATAAATGATAAATAATACACACTGTACTAGCAAACCCTTTAATGAAACTTTATGCAGGAACAACGCTTTTTATGTGATTGTCTGCATTGTATACTTACTTTTAATGCTTAATCATATGTGTTGCTTTTATCAGATGGCTTTAAGTGAAATTACGACAACAGTGGAATTAAACTCTACAGCATTGAAGAAAACCAAATAGTTTAATCCACAAATAAATAACTCTAGAACATCAAAATTAAAATCAGAACAAAAAGAGCAAGCTTCAGAAAATTCGAAGTCAGAGAGAAAACCAATGAAACCAAAAGGGATATCCGCCAAAACTTGTTCCATCATAAACTTCAAAATTAAATTCTACTTAGTCTACAATTCCAGACACAATTAGGCAAATCTGTCAAAACAAAACATGAAGAATTAAATTTGCGATTTTATACATTCTTTTTGTAAAGTCGGAACTGTTTCTGTTAGCTGAAACATTGGATTTGTTTATGGCCTAATAAACCTACAATCGTCTTCACAATGTATTAAATTTACAACTAAATTTAAAATCCTGAGTACATTTAGTACTCTCAACGCATTTTAAAATTTTTCATTTTTCTTCCTACTTGTCCAAAGACATTAGTGATTTTAGTATACTGGGGCTTTATGTACTACACACCAAAATGGTTAATAAGTGGTAACTTGTTTCAAACCAAACCTAACTTAAGTAATGATCATGAATGTTCAATAGTGTTCAGTGGCAATTTATTTACTTATCATATCTTGTCGGACATGTACATGTACATTTTGTATATGGTATTGGTCTCGTGTGGAAACATTTTGGTGTTTGAGTGGTCGCTCAGGTTTATTGGTGATTTCTTTTTCAAACTGGCCGGTAAAATATCAGCATTTGGTCAGGATAAAAAATCTAGTTCAAAATATTGACATTCTAGATCTATGCACAGTAATGTTAGCGGATACAACAAAACAGCTATACGTTATTCTTGATCAGATCAGATGATCCTAATTTTAAAAGCTTTAAACTGTGAATTACATGTACGAGGTGTTTTATCTGTTATTATAATGAAGTCAATGTCATTTTAATCATTGTAGTACTTCTGAACATATAATCTCTTTAAAGAATTTTGAAATGGAGTCAGATTTACCAAAAATACACTCACAAATTTTGAGAAATTTTCGTAACATAGTTTAACTTTACAAAAACTTGCAAAAATATTGAAGTGAAAATATGGGCAGATCAGCATTGGTCTCTCAACCTTAAACGACCATAGCTATTAATAGGATGTAAAACACAAACAAACAAAACTTTATATTTACATTTGCTCTGCATAGAGCATACAGTATTAATGTGTGTTGTAGTTTATATATAATTATATAATGTTCAACATTTGGTCCGACGCTTGGAGACGGAATATAGCGAAATTAATAATAACACTACATTAAAATGTAAGTAATGAATGTTTTAGCAAATGTTGATATGGTCCTATAACACCCATTGCTATATAAAGCCCTAGCTACCGATGACGGTGACCTGGACCCTGGAACCCTGAAACACAACAATGGTTGAAGTATATTCATACTTCAACTATGTATGATTCAAAGTTTGGCAAAGAATAAAGTTTTTAAATGTACAACAATTTAACCGATGAGGATTAAGTTTCAAAGATATCTGTCTATGTTTTGACGGCTCCAAATCTGATGTTTCTGACTATATAATATGCATAGCCCTACCTGCATAAAATACATTGCGTAAACAAAAATAATGTACGCTGTAGGATCGTATTAAATGATTGCACTCATACTAGAAATCACTGCACATTATTCAGGTTAGGAAATAATTACCTACAGGTCACTATCGGTAACCAATCAAAATGCAGGAATAGCGGAGAACTGTTTTACCTGTGATGGGCTCATCGAAAAGATTCCGTTCATTATAAATTCATATTTTCTTCAGTTAATCATTAAGTATTTACAACTCATAATTTCAACATTCATAGTACCGGACAATCGGTCCAGACCGATATGGCGGGTTACCGGACCGACAGCAAATTTGCCAGACATTGTCCGACGGACCGGCGTATTTCACATGGTCTGTTATATAGTTGCAATGCAGAGCAAATGTAAATATATCATAAATAACTTAGAATTCAATAGAATGTAAAAAATATAGAGAACCTTACCACATATATGACCTAGCTGTTCAGACACCTTTCTTCATGACAATGGAGATAACCAGACCAAATCAAAACAACCAGTAAAAATATCAGGTCGACCAAAAATGAGCTTGTAACAAACAATCCATAAAACTCTGGATTGATGAATGAGAATATTCTCAACAAGAAATTAACAATATAGAACAAGCAAAAGCCCAAAACTTCTACTCTCTCCATTGTCAATCATTTACAGTGTTTTTACATCTCTGTGAAATATTAAAAGTAAGAATCGTCAATATTGATCATTGCTTTTGAAATTGGTTCAACATTTGTGTACAGTTAATTAAAGATTCCCATTTGGGCTATAATATGAAATTATGGACCAACAATTTTGGTGAATGAAATGTGTGTACGGGTACCTATATTTTTTCACTTTCAAAAATATCAATGATATTGAAAATAAATCAGAATTTTACAATCAGGTTTTTTTATGTCACATTGCAACAGGAAATATCAGTTTACAATTAAGATGACCCTTAATAAACAAAAATTGAGGGTACGTTGGATACTTCCATACTAACTCTAATGTTTCTACTTTAAACAGACCGTCAAAGTGATGATGGAGCACTGTTCTGTTGTCATACAGTCTGAGATTAGTGAAAAGATCAGGCTGGAGAAACTTGATTTTTTTAAATCAACAAGTGTTTTTGTGCAATCAGGGGTGTACAATTCTGAAAATTTTCCACTAGCCCAAGGGCTAGTAGCTTATTTTTTCCCCTAGCCCTGATGAAAATTCTACTAGCCCTGCACTTTTGAAATTTTTCAATACATGTATTCTATTTAAATATTGTTTTCCGAAATGTACCTTTCCCTCAACATAATTGATCAGAATCTTGCCATTTAACAAAGAATTCAACAATTTTAATATTGTTCAGAATGTTATATGGTCTGTGTGTGAAAATAGTCATAACTATTGCGAAAAAAATTAACTGTACAGTAAAATAAGTTTACACACTTCAAAATAATTAAGAGTATAAAAATATGGATTTTATTTTACTGGTTGTAGATAAGAGTTAAAACTTTCTGACTGTTGCATGTACCTATACAACGACATGTCAATATTGTATTTTGAATAGTTAAACTGAAATATACTTCAATCTAAATTATATGAGAGGAAATAATTAATTTCAAAAATTTAAAGCTGCTAGTTTAAATAAACCAACACATTACCAACTCAATCACTACTTTAAAATAGTTCTGGTTTCATGTCATAGTGAACTTGACGTTTAATTCACTCTGATCCACTACTTTCTAGATATGTTTGTTCTCCATCTCATTTCCTGAGGGAAAAACTTATAGCTAGCAAATTGTATTGGAATGGAACTAAAGGTGCCAATGTCAATGAACTTTTAACTTTTAATCATAATCATAGGAAATTATTATCATGACAATTCAAGTAAAGCTCAAATTTTAATTTAAAACAATGTTAAGTCGAGTTTTTCAGGTGAAAATGTTATGACAATTGTCAATCTGTCAAATATATTTATATCTACAAGATTCCCCTACTTTATTTAGAAAACCAACAGCTTAACAAATTTGGTGTGATCACGCCTGCTTTGTGAATATAACATCTATCAAAACAGACCTGTACATATAGCAGCACCAACGATCTAATTTCAATTTCAACAGGAAGATTAACTCAACTGATAATAAGATCCATATATCCTAATAATAAATATGATATGATCACTAACTGTCACTTCATAATTTAATTCCTATCTTAATTATCTCTGTAACTATGCTGACATGTCGGCAGACCGTCCGTATCTGGGTCACTCGTGTTTGCATCTGGATCACTCGTGCGCTTGAATGCTATCAATGGCATAACTAAGCATTTGATAGACCTAGATGAAGATATTATTTACGTTTGGGAAACGTGTTGAACCGATGTCAACTACCTGTGGTTGAAAAATCTTATTAACTTGACCAGTTACCATGTTTACAAATGTCAGAACTGTATACAGAAACAAACTGGCTTTTAATGTAGATTTATTAACGAAAATTTTGGTACAGAAACAATTTGACTTTTCATGCCATAGAGCAGCTAGCCCTGACCTGAAAACTAATAGCCCCGGGCGTCTGGCTAGTGGAATTGTACACCCCTGGGCAATTACAAAGTAATAAATCTGTGCCATTTAGAAAATACATCGCATGAATATTAGGCCTAACATAATAGTTATAAATATCATTTAATATTCGTGGAAATGTCCAAGCGTAGAAGCAGGCCGTGTTCCTACATTACGATCGCGCGATTTAATTAAATAGACCAACAAATCACCGGCTGGTACATCATTTAATGTTGACAAATATATCTACATTTTTCTGTTTATTGCGTTATTAACATCCCTGTACCTAACATATTTCAATACATTAGCAAGGTTTTCAGAGTTTCTCTGTCGACAAATATACAGATACAAATTGTATAAGCTGAAAATAGCACGCCCTAGAGTATTTTTAGGCCAATCGCGTGCCTTGAAACAGGAATAGCCTAGGCTAATAATGCATAAAAAAGCTAATTCTTCGACTAGGATGATAACTGAGATTTGATTAAGATTTTGCCTTGAATTCGTTTATAAATTGTAAATCTCTCCGTTGATCAAACCCGTCGAGGTTAGGCTAATTCAGATTTCTAGAGTAGAGACGTTTTTCAATCGATCTGACTAGGTTGGTTACTAAACAATTTGCGTTTACGATTAAATAATGTTAAAGGGTGATTAACAACTGCATTTTCGTGTAAATGATTCATAAAATCAATTGAAATAACTAACTAGAACACTCGGATTTCGACTTACCTGATCACAAGCAAGCCTGTAATGGCGGCGTCTCCCGCGGTACGTTTTCGGCACTCCTCGGACTACTTCATTCATATGACACAGAACAAAAAACATTCCGATTGTCACTCGTTTTGTGGCAATGTCCGGAAAATGTCCGTAGTAGTCCTTTTCAGTTGGACAAAATTTCTTTAGTGGGATTTTTAAGACATAGTCTCAGATTACACCTAAGGTCATTTCCAGCACATTAAAACAGTCCATCTTTAGTGGTTACCGCTTAAGAATTTTCTACCACTGAAGAACGGATTGGACGTAAAACAAACCACCTAAGGTAGCAATTGCAAGCACGGACGGACGGACGACGGACGCCACGGTATGGCATAAGCTCACCTTGGTCCTTCGGACCAGGTGAGCTAACAAGAGGCCCAGGGGCCTTAACGGTCATCTGACTCTAAATTAAAACCTTTATATTATTGTAGTATGCATTCTCTGTAGCAAGTATATAGTGGCACTGTTGGCCATGGTGGCTATCTTGGATTTCTGACCGACCCAATAAATAATAACACTTGGTCTGGACCATCTAAGGATAATATCTGGTAAGTTATAAGAGCTGAATCCCATCGGTGGAATTTGAGAAAAAGTTTGAAATAGATGTTGTTCATGAAAACCATGATTGTGCAATCATGTTACAAAATGGCCGTCAATGCTGCCATGTTAAAGTTTTTACGAGGCCGAAAAAAAACAACAACACTTTGTTGGCCCTTCTTCCTTAACATCCTCACCAATTTCCAGCTCAATGGCACCAGTGGAACTGGAGAAGAAGTTTAAAATGTGTTTTTTAAGATTGCGGCTATGGCGGCCATCTTGGATTTCAGATCAATCTAAAAAATAACAACACTTGGTCGGGATCATCTCAGGAATATTTCAGGCAAGTTTCAGCCCAACAGCACTGGTGGAACTTGAGAAGAAGTTTAAAATGTGTTTTTGAAGATGGTGGTTATGGTGGCCATCTTGGATTTCGGACCGACCAGAAAAATAACAACACTTGGTCGGGATCATCTCAGGAATATTTCAGGCAAGTTTCAGCTCAATAGCACCGGTGGAACTTGAGAAGAAGTTTAAAATGTGTTTTTCAAGATGGCGGCTATGGCGGCCATCTTGGATTTCGGACAGACCCGAAAAATAACAACACTTGGTCGGGATCATCTCAGGATCATTTCAGGCAAGTTACAGCCCAACAGCACTGGTGGAACTTGAGTAATAGTTTAAACTGTTTTTTCAAGATGGCGGCTATGGCGGCCATCTTGGATTTCGGACCGACCCGAAAAATAACAACACTTGGTCAGGATCATCTCAGGATCATTTCTGGCAAGTTTCAGCTCAATAGCACTGGTGGAACTTGAAAAGAAGTTTAAAATGTGTTTTTCAAGATGGCGGCTATGGCGGCCATCTTGGATTTCGGACAGACCCGAAAAATAACAACACTTGGTCGGGATCATCTCAGGATCATTTCAGGCAAGTTACAGCTCAATAGCACTGGTGGAACTTGAGAAGAAGTTTAAAATGTTTTTTTCAAGATGGCGGCTATGGCGGCCATCTTGGATTTCGGACCGACCCGAAAAATAACAACACTTGGTCAGGATCATCTCAGGATCATTTCTGGCAAGTTTCAGCTCAATAGCACTGGTGGAACTTGAAAAGAAGTTTAAAATGTGTTTTTCAAGATGGCGGCTATGGCGGCCATCTTGGATTTCGGACCGACCCAAAAAATAACAACACTTGGTCGGGATCATCTCAGGATCATTTCTGGCAAGTTTCAGCTCAATAGCACTGGTGGAACTTGAGAAGAAGTTTAAAATGTGTTTTTCAAGATGGCGGCTATGGCGGCCATCTTGGATTTCGGACCGACACAAAAAATAACAACACTTGGTCGGGATCATCTCAGGATCATTTCTGGCAAGTTTCAGCTCAATAGCACTGGTGGAACTTGAGAAGAAGTTTAAAATGTGTTTTTCAAGATGGCGGCTATGGCGGCCATCTTGGATTTCGGACCGACCCGAAAAATAACAACACTTGGTCAGGATCATCTCAGGATCATTTCTGGCAAGTTTCAGCCCAGCAGCACTGGTGGAACTTGAGAAGAAGTTTAAAATGTGTTTTTCAAGATGGCGGCTATGGCGGCCATCTTGGATTTCGGACCGACCCGAAAAATAACAACACTTGGTCAGGATCATCTCAGGATCATTTCAGGCAAGTTTCAGCTTAATCCCACTGGTGGAACTTGAGAAGAAGATTGAAATGTGAAAAGTTTACGCACGGCGCACGACGACGGACGAAGCATGATCACTATAGGTCATCCTGACCCTTCGGGTCAGATGACCTAAAAACCCTTAAAGTTTGTTGAACTTTTGTCAATCAGTTTTGAAGGAGTTGCAGAAAAGTGGGACAACACTGCCGATGGAGGATGACAGATAGTGACCTTGACAGTAGCAAATTTATCAAACAGGCATGTGTGGTTATGGCAAAACTTTAACTGATTGTAAAGTTACGGAGAGAACATATCTTTCTGTTGTTCATCATATAAGGTAAATGAGAAGCCCTAAGTTTGAGACCTTGACCTTTGAAGAACATTTTGTCAAATTATCAGATGTAAAATTATAACCAACAAGAGATCCCAGAGGGATCTTGGCGCCCACCATTGAATGATCTTCATAGGTTCCATGTCAGATTGATCTTTTCTCTACTTTTCTCTTCCTCTAAGTCTTACTAATCTGTGTAAGTTCAGAAACAGCCCTCTAGTACTTTTCAAACAAGCTGGGGAACCTATATATCAAATTTAAGATTTAGCGATAATGGCTGTCTGTCGACCATGTTGTTTTCGGATTGGTCCCAAAATGCAATACCAGGGTTTGGTTTGGTTTGGTTTATTTTGTTTAACGTCCTATTAACAGCTAAGGTCATTTAAGGACGGCCTCCCGTGCGTGCGACATGCATGCGTGTGTTGAGTGCGCATGTATGTTTTGGGAGGCTGCGGTATGTTCGTGTGAAGTCTCCTTGTGATAGGCCGGAACTTTTGCCGATTTATAGTGCTACCTCACTGAAGCATACTGCCGAAGACACCCAGCAACACACCCCACCCGGTCACATTATACTGACAACGGGCGAACCAGTCGTTCCACTCCAAATATGCTGAGCGCTAAGCAGGAGAAGCAACTACCATTTTTAAAGACTCTGGTATGTCTCGGCCAGGGGATAGAACCCAAAGCCTTCCTCACAGGGGCGAACGCTCAACTAAAGGCCAAAAGTGAGGCATTGTCAAGGGAGACATTAGGAAGAAGAAAGTTGTTCAGAAAGAAGAGAAAAGATAAGATCCCAAATTTAGTCGCCTCTTACGATCATGCAATGGGGGGCAGCAGGTACAATTCTTACGCCCTACCTGCAGGGCAGACAATACCAGGGCCCAAGGGGAACCTACATATGAAATTTGAGAAAGATACCTTCAGTACCTTCTGTGAAATAGCGATAACAAACTCAATTGTCAAAATACAAGATGGCTGCCTGTCGGCCAGGTTGTTTTCTGACTGGTCTAACAATCCAATATGCATAAATAGGCACAGAGGGCAACATACAAATGAAATTTCAGAAAGATCCTTTCAGTAATTTCTGAGAAATAGCGATAGCAAACTTCAATTGTCAAAATCCAAGATGGCTGCCTGTCGGCCATGTTGTTTCCCTATTGGTCCCAAGATGCAATATGCAGAACTACAGACCAAGAGGAACTTACAAAAAAGTTTGAGAAAGATCCCTTCAGTACTCTCTCAGAAATAGCGATAACAAACTTCAATTGTCAAAATCCAAGATGGCTGCCTGTCGGCCATGTTGTTTTCCGATCGGTCCAAAAATGTGATATGCATAACTAAGCACCAAGGGGAAGCTACATATGAAATTTGAGAAAGATCCCTTCAGTACTGTCTCAGAAATAGCAATAACAAACTTCAATTGTCAAAATCCAAGATGGCTGCCTGACGGCCATGTTGTTTTACCGATCAGTCTCAAAATGCGATATGCATAACTAGGCACCAAGGCGAACCTACAAATAAAATTTGAGAAAGATCCCTTCAGTACTTTCTAAGAAAGAGCGATAACAAACTTCAATTGTCAAAATCCAAAATGGCTGCCTGTCGGCCATGTTGTTTTTTGATCGGTCCCAAAATGTGATATGCATAACTAGGCACCAACAGGAAGCTACATATGAAATTTGAGAAAGATCCCTTCAGTATTTTCTGAGAAATGGCGATAACAAACTTCAATTGTCAAAATCCAAGATGGCTGCCTGTCGGCCATGTTGTTTTCCGATCGGTCCAAAAATGCGATATGCATAACTAAGCACCAAGGGAAACCTACATATGAAATTTGAGAAAGATCCCTTCAGTACTTTCTCAGAAATAGCGATAACAAACTTCAATTGTCAAAATCCAAGATGGCAGCCTGTCGGCCATGTTGTTTTCCGATCGGTCCCAAAATGCGATATGCATAACTACACACCAAGGGGAACCTACATATGAAATTTGAGAAAGATCCCTTCAGTACTTTCCCAGAAATAGCGATAACAAACTTCAATTGTCAAAATCCAAGATGGCTGCCTGTCGGCCATGTTGTTTTCCGATCGTTCTCAAAACGCAATATGCATAACTAGGCACCAAGGGAACCTACATATGAAATTTGAGAAAGATCCCTTCAGCACTTTCTCAGAAATAGCGATAACAAGAATTGTTTACGGACGGAGGGACGGCCGGACGGACGACGGACGCAGGGCGATTTGAATAGCCCAACATCTGATGATGGTGGGCTAAAAATGCAGAGATGATACATTTGTAATAGATAAGGTGAACCAATATCTCAAGTATAAAGTTCTAGTGACTAGTAGTGTAGGAGATGGAGTCTGGACAAAGTTTTTCTTTTAAGTGGGTCAAAGGTCAAAGTGTAGGTCAGAGTGACCTAGTTTTGATACTTGACACACTGCTTAACCAAGGTGAATCCATATCTCAAGTATGAAGTTCTAGTGACCAGTAGTGTAGGAGATAAGGGCCTGGACAAACTTATCTTTGATGTAGGTCAAAGGTCAAAATGTAGGTCAGTGACCTACTTTTAATGAGACATTGTTGCACCATGGTGAACCTATACCAAAAGTATGAACCTATACCAAAAGTATGAAATTCAAATGACTACGTAGTAGTGACAAAGATATGAAGCAGATATCAAATTCTTTTGGGATGGACGGATGGATGGACGCTAGGACAGAGATCAATATTTAGGGCATTGCTGCTATGAGGTCAGGCCATGTTTGGTAAAAAAGCTCTCAACTGTTTCCAAGTTATGACTTTGAACAAGCACAGAACAAGTGTATTTCTCAATTTCTGTCAAGCAATGGATAGCAAACTACAGTACATGTTCTTGTGAAAAGATTTTGTTTTCTTTTTTTTATCTTTCCTTGAGCCAAGCGCTTTTCTCACTGATTTGGGAATGGACCTTTTTGTCTCATTTTTGGAAGAAAATTGGTAAATTGGGAAAGATTTTTCAGGAGTAAACTGAAAATTTTGGGAATTTGGATTAAATATGAAATAATTTCAATTGGGAATGGGGCCCATTAACAGCCCCAAAAAGCCCTGTGAGCAGGCATATCAAAATGAAATTCCTGAAAATAAATGGTCCTTTTTAATTTCTATGATGCACAATGCTAAAAAAAAAAAAAAAAAAAAAGCTGCACGCAAACTCAGTCTTACCCAAGAGATGGAGCTGGCACACTAAATGTCTGTAAAGGAGATTTCAAAGTGTGTGGTGTCATGGGGCGTTGCGGGCATGGCTTTTGTGCTGCGACCCTTAGGATCTCTGGACCATTCTGGTAAGGACGGAACAGCGGTGTGACCTGGTACTGTTTGGATCTGTCCTGGTACATCTGACCAGCCTCCATTTGGTACGTTCCTTGAAACCGTTGGTCCCCTCCTTGGTATCTCAGGTCACCACCTTGAAATATCTGGTCCCCTCTCTGATACTGGTTTCCTCCCCTAGGATACTGCTGGCTGCTTGGTCCCGGAGGAGATGGACTTGTGTAGGACTGGTAGGCCACTGCATTAGGATTTAGCTCAATCCTTGGTGGCTGCTGAGGTGATTCATATGTACCTAAAACAATCATAACACTATGAATGCATTGTATAAACCCAGTATCAAAACTAAAGCTCTCAAAGGTACATCTGCCATTCAAACCAGGTATAATAATAGGTAATGTACTACAAAGAAATTCTCAATAATGATTATGCAAAGTTCCCTCTGCATCACACTCTTTGATCTAGGAAACCCATGTTGTTTACTGTACCCGGTATTTCTTACAATTATTCTGACAAATAGATTTAAATTTGATATGCTTTAATGTTAATTAACACAATTTAAACAAATTTCAAACATTCATGAACATTTTCAGTTTTATTAAAATTGATAATTTGATCAAAATAGCTTTTAGTTAGGCCAAATTATCAATAGCAACATGAACAGCTCTGTAACAACCTTCAACGAAAGGTTTTGGTCAAATTTATGTACCTCGTAGATTCTGTTGTGGGTAAAATGGTGTCGACTGCATCTGCATGTACTGTTGGTCACCAGGATTTGCAATGTACCCCTGACTAGTCAATGGTGGAAACCCAGGCCCCGCTGACCTCCCAGCTCCTTGGGCTCCCAGTTGGGTCACATAAGGCTGGAAGTAAGTCATGGTGAGATGGGTCACCAGGTAGCATAAAAGGCTATAACATCAATCTGAAAATGAAACAGAAATGCCATTTTAGATCATTTTCAGAAATCTAAATACTTGTCATCCCTCTTGACCAAATCTCCTATGTGAATAATGACATATAAATGTCTCAGGATCGGATACAAATACTAGAAACAATAATTTTATATATCTGTAGTAAATATAGTAAAATGGTGTTCCTTATTGCCATGTGCATGTGATGCGAAGCAAGTTAATAAACACCTTTGTTGGACTGAATGTGAGATACTTGTGGTTGTGCAGTGAATTTCCAGCTTTCAATTATAATACGGCAGTATCACTTTCAGTCTTAACGGCAATATTAACACCAGAAACCTTCGGAATAACGAAAATACAGGCGTACATGTAGAATATGGTAAATGCATACTTACAGAAAAGAGCACTTGGAAAGATAATTTATTTAGTTTTCACTTGATTCTGATTAGGGATCATGATATCGTTAAAACGTTCATCAAAATGACAATTTCCTACACATCAGTAGACTAGTTTGACTGATTTCAAACCAATTTTTCAATAACTGTGGTTTGAATATTTGAGCGCCATAAAACTCTCAAATATATTATCACTTTCCCTTTGCATTACATGCACTGTCGCTAGCCCCTGTGCATTAAGTAATGTGATATAAGAACTGAAAGAAGCATTGTATCAATAGCTATTTTCAAATGTGCACCTAATTAGAATTATCCAGGGCTTGACAAGCACCTGTGAATGACATTGATGATGAAGGCCAGACATAAAGTTTTGTTTTCGATAATTGAACATATCAATTATCTTGATAATCTTAAGAGGACGTTAACAAAGCTACAGCTTCGAATTCCTTAACAGCAAAATTTTACTGCCATATCCGGGGATCCACTGCAGGGTTTTCTCTGTAATTTTGTTATGCTATTCAGGTCCCAGGGACTCTAATTAAGATGTGAAATCCAGGAGTCCCATGACATGTTACAATTGTCAAAATCATGGTAAAGCTGCAGTTCAAGCATTCAATTGCAAGTTGGTCATCAGGTATAACAATGTTGCTTAAAGTTATAAAATGCACACAAAATAAAATACTAGTGACAATTAAAATCAACTGTTATTTCTTTATTGTATGGCAGATTTTGTAATTACAATGCATCTCAAAGATGCACAGACATTTAGTTTGGGAGTTCTTTATGGTTTTTCTCTGGGTCTAAGACGAAGGAAACCTGTGTCAAGAAAAAAAACGCCACTGTACTGTCCAACAACAAGATCTGGCACTTGTAAGGTTATTTAATTTTGGTTTGGCCATGCTTAAATGCTTGAGAAAAGCTGTATTCACATCGTTGAGGATCAACTATTGATTTACAAATTAGTTTATATCCAAATTGGAATGTCAGTATGAAATCTATCTGACATACCATACATCATTTTTATTTTCCTCTCATTTTTCAAAAAGAGTAATTTTGCAAAATGTGATATTAGTATTGCCTATATATATATGTTTTGCAATGCATCACTCTTTACACGTCTGTAATGTAACAGGGTGCTTACATATCATCATATGGAGATTTTTTTGTTATTTTCAGAAAACATGATGAAATTTTAGTGAAGTTTGGAGTTTGCTTATATAGCTATAATCAGACTAGCTGTACATGCAGACGAGAAGCATAATTACAGTGTATGTGCTTAATGCTTGTTTACAAGTTGAAGTGATGTGGTTTATTTTTAGTAAGAAATCCATACCCCAAGTGGTGAAAATAGGCGTGTTTGACTTGTACACAAGTTGGTGGTTTTCTTTATAACCTATACCAATAGAACTGACGCAATTTATCAATTTTGTTTTCAAGTTTCATTCAAGTTCAACGTACGCGTGATGTCTGTTCCTGTGTTCTACTGAATGCATTTTAGGTCTAGTTGTAAACAAAATTTATACAAAAAGACAGCCCGTACCACACTCACCAAGATTCGATGAATGACAAAGGGTCTAAAGGGATACGGCTATTATACGAGGTAAACACTGGCCTGCATACGTACCCCATTTACAAATCATGCGTGACGATGAAAACAAGCCCAAACTAACTAAACTTTCATACGTGTGTGCAGTAGGATTTAAACAAAGTTTAAACATGGAATAAGAGCGTGAAAGCTGCTCAATTGATCACATATAATTGCACCAGAAATGTAAATAAAATACTCTACCAATAAACGTCATCTTCAGAATTCAGTAGTCGATCGACCTCACTCATGCAAAGCATCTTTCTTGAATTTTACCGCGACCTCCTCACGCTTTCGACCGGAAGTAACGGACAAAATATAGTTCTAGATCTGGTATCAAATATATTGTAAGAAACTCAATACGTCACCAAAAGAGATAATGTAATTCTTCAGTACGATATTTACATTATTTTACCATATGAAGTTATCTTTAATTCGCATATTAAGGTAGCAGACTGTCTCACACAGTTTCCCGCCATAATGTCATGCCTGGTGAATTTGTTTACATTTGTGGAGCAGACGCCTAGAGAGGAACCACTACCAGAAAAGCAATATATAACTGATTTCTTACCGCACTATTCCCGTTAATCTTCCAAGAAGTTGTTTGATATCTTCTTGCATTGCTAATTAATTAACGTAATTACTTATAAATTGCTTTATTTGTAGCCCACTGACATACACGCAGAGTTGTTCCCCTTGTCATACTTGCACAAGTTTCTTCATAACCAAATTATTAAGACTGCTCTTCCCAAATGCTTTTTGCCAATTTTAGCAAGATTGCCTTGGTTAAATATATATTTTGCCAAAAATACCAATCAGAGACAATATATTAAAGGATTCAAAATCAATAAAAACAAACAATACGTAATGATGAATTGTATGACAATGTTTTACCATTTAATTAGGATATCTATTCAAATATCTCTATTTTCTATTACATGCAGTATATAAATTGAATTAATATATCATCAATTAGGTTTAGCGATATTTGTATTTTATGAAATAAATACAAATATCAAATAGGTAAAAACCCAGTGGCTTGCCTAATAATATACAATATTGCTATGAATGAATGAAAAAAAGTTGCTCATATTCCAAATAAAATGTAATGAAGTGATGTGTCACAAATTATGTATTTTCATCATGTCATTCTTCATAATATAATCATGATTGTGCTTATAACTGTACATTATGATTAAATGGTACGACATGCTTGTAATGTTATTCCAAAATAATACCTGTATTTAATTTTAGTCCAGTCAGCTGTGGGTTTGACTGGGACATAGTAATTTTTTGTTGGTAACATAAAAAAAAAAAGACTACCAATATGGAACTTTAGATTTTTTTTTTTAATTTTGCTTAAGTGAAAATAAGCATAATATGCTTAATGAACTTTGAAGTGTGACATTGAATTTTTTGATAAGAATTATAATGTATTTTATTGTAAGACCAGTCCATGTATAATTTAGATTAGGCAAAAAATTAATAGAAACTGTGAATCAAGGCAATATGACACAATGAATATTGCTAAACAGCATTCAAATCATGAACATATTGGCTTTCGTTGCATTTTTAATTGACAGAAGAAAAATATAATGATAAATGATATCCATGCTAGCTTAGAATTATTGTATTGAAATATGGCATTTCTTGAATAAAAGGTTTTGCTTTAATGCAATGAAGTTTATTAACTTTGCATGTTGCTGATTTGGAACTATTTCAAAGTCCATTGAATTATTTCCCAGTTTTTGCATTCTATTTGAATAATATGAAAGACTAGTGCTGAAAAGCTCAGGAAACCATTTTATGTGCTTATTCGATTATATCGTCTTAGCAGAAATGACATCTTTCCTAAGATATCTGAAAAATATGAAAGAAGTCGGGTTGATCAATACCCCTGTTCATGTAAATTTGACCAAACCATTAAAAGGTCATCATTCTGAACAACAATGATATACTGTATACATTTTGTTTTTTATCTGATTGTGGAATACACTTTTTGTATTTATGATTAATGGAAATCAATGTTAGATAATATTGCTTGGTTTTATCACTCTATAGATCTTCGACACATATTTAAATTGATCTTACCAAAATTGGTTGTTTAGGTAAGCGATGCACATACATGAATATAAAAAGTTTTTGAGCATTTTCTTGCCGTATTTTAAATTAGAGCTTGCAGAAATAGTTATATCATTCTGGTCCAATATTGACAAAAATAACACCAACTCAGCGCATTTGGTCAAGTTGATGCTCAATATTATTTTTGTATGTCATGTTTGGTTTGTTTTTGACGTCCTATTAACAGCCAGGGTCATTTAAGGACGTGCCAGGTTTTGGAGGTGGAGGAAAGCCGGAGTACCCGGAGAAAAACCACCGGCCTACGGTCAGTACCTGGCAACTGCCCCACGTGGGTTTCGAACTCGCAACCCAGTGGTGGAGGGCTAGTGATAAATGTCGGGACACCTTAACCACTCGGCCACCGCGGCCCCAAATGTCCATCATGTACCATCGGTCATACATGAAAACATGAAAATTCAATAACATGCCATATTTTAGAAGTAAAATATATAAACGTGTTTTGCCTATGAGATTAGTAAATTGCTATTTCATACATTCAAAATACTACAAAATTCTTTATCATCAAGTTAAAAATAATTATAAGCCATATTGGTAGTTCAAAATCTTTTCATTCCAACACCAGTGAGCTGAAAAATTTAGGCAAAAATCTGTGCTGTATTTTAGTTTGATGTTTGGTGACATGTTTGATGTTCGGTGACACGTTTGATGTTTGGTGACACGTTTGATGTTTGGTGACACATTTGATGTGTGGTGACACATTTGATGTGTGGTGAAATGTTTGATGTTTGGTGACACGTTTGATGTTTGGTGACACGTTTGATGTTTGGTGACACGTTTGATGTTTTAGGACACATTTGATGTTTGGTGAAATATTTGATGTTTGGTGACACGTTTGAAGTTTGTTGACACATTGATGTTTGGTGACACGTTTGATGTTTTAGGACACATTTGATGTTTGGTGAAATGTTTGGTAACATGTTTGATGTTTGGTGACATGTTTGATGTTTGGTGACTGTACCGGATACTTCCGGTGTTTTATCATTTGTGCGCCAGTTGGAGCACCGCAGCGAGTTATCGCCCTTAGTTTGTTTATTGATGACGTCATCGAGTTTGTTTGTGTCTGTTTTGAAAGCTCGGCCTCCCGGACAGACACGAGGAAATCTTCCAGAGATATTTAAGTAAGTCCATAATTTTATCATCTATACTGTCCTCAAATTTGATGTTTTGTTTCCAGTATAATGCCATTGATATTGTTTATTCATAAGTTGAATGTAAACACAAACATGTGTTACTTTCTATAAATAGATAGAAGTGTTGTTTGTAAACATTACCATACATGTGTTACAATACTTATTAAGGTTTATTATTGTTTTAGGTTAGAAATATGTGAATTTGTGAAGTGAAATGTGGTCAACCCTCGACACACCATTCAGTAAGTTTAGCATTGTTGATTATAATCGTTATTCCTTAGTGAACCAAAGTATTGTATAAAATAACTCTATCGCCGCATCATATATTATTACTGTAATTTCTGTTAAACTCCCTATACAGTTTGTAAGTAGTAAACCTTTATATAAACTGTTTTACTGTTGTGTGATTGTAATTTCTATGCACTTGTCTGTTTACATGTGTAAGCTATCTTACAAATAAATTAATATTTCATTGTAATGTAGAATAATGCGTTATTTAATATACGGTGAAACATATTGTAAATAACTTCATGTAATATTATATGTAAATGACGTCATGTAGTTATGTATGTAAGATGTTGGTATTTAACCTATGTTACAGGTTTTTAAGGTCATTAATAGCAAAATAAAGGCTTGTCTAAAGAACCAGACAGTCATACTTCTATTTACCGTCATCTTCTGTCGGCTAAGGGCAGAAAAGTGACACCTTTGATTTTTGGTGACATGTTTGATGTTTGGTGACACGTTTGATGTTTGGTGACACGTTTGATGTTTGGTGACACATTGATGTTTGGTGACACATTGATGTTTGGTGACACGTTGATGTGTGGCGACATGTTTGATGTTTGGTGACACATTTGATGTTTGGTGACATGTTTGATGTTTGGTGACACGTTTGATGTTTGGTGACACATTTGATGTTTGGTGAAACGTTTGATGTTTGGTGACACATTTGATGTTTGGTGAAATGTTTGATGTTTGGTGACACATTTGACATTTCGTGACACATTTGATGTTTGGTGACACATTTGATGTTTGATGTTTGGTGACACGTTTGATGTTTGGTGACACATTTGACGTTTCGTGACATGTTTGATGTTTGATGACACGTTTGATGCTCCTTTATTGATTTATGTACAGGAACTTGGCATTAATCTCTCAATACATGGTCCATATAAAACCGATCCAGTATATATAATACACAAGTCCCTGAGATGGTGAAATTAACTGTTTAAGTCTCATTTCTGACTTTTATTCATATAAATTTCAATCCTCAATGATCAGATGATAAATTAACATATTTTATTAATTAACTGTCCTGTATACTAGTCCTTAGTGTCTGTTTCAGAACACTGGAGGTGTTATGATCACTCCCTCATAATCTGTTATGAGGTGCTATCCCAGCTTGTACTGTGGGCCTCTACCATTCTGCAGTTGGAGAATCCCCTCAGTGATGGTCTATAAATAACTTTGGGTCTGAGATGAGGTGCTGCTCTCCGATTACTTGTTTGCTTTATAAGGAACTGCCAGTTTCATCACACTGCCACCTATATGTGGAGAACAGGTACAGACCGTTCATTTCTTCTGGATCTGCAGAACCAACCATTCTCACTTGGGGAGGATCAGGTAGGAAACATCTTGTTGTAAATTACCACTTTGATAATTAGGTGTTTACATTATTTTTAACATCCTATCCACCTATGTCCTGGTTAAAATATATTTCATCAGGATACGAAGTAGTTGTTTTTTTGAGTTGAGAACATTTCTGACAAGTTCTGCCACTCTGGACTTTTATTTAACCTGTGGCCCCCACTTTTAGAGGTTGACTCAGAAGAGTTGGTCTGAGGCTGCTAATGTAAAAGATGAGACTGTACCACTGATTGCTTCTTCAGTCTACATTCCAGCTGCAGGCTAAACTCTCTCTGGCGGCCATTTTTGTTTTCGACATTACTAGGTAGGAGATGTTATGCTTTCTATTTTTATTGAATGTGATGTTGCCTTTCCTTTATATTAAACTTCTCCGCCAGACATGGTCTCTGTCTGCACTGGAACCCACCCTATCCCGCCCTGCCCTGCCCCACCCAATCTCTTATACTCTTACAACCCATTCATCTTTTCTGTACTTGGTTATAGTCATATGGACACTCACTCTATAGTTGTATAGAAATAGCTGCATGGTTTGAAAAATAGTTTGAATCACGGATGTTAGCAACATACCAAGTTCTGTTCTGAACATAACTTATATCATTTAGTAAAATTTGTTGGTATCAAGAGAAATCTCATCAAAAACGATCAATTCATATTCATTGGTCACTGTATGTGGTCATTTTGGTGGTCAAGATTGAAACTTTTTTAAATATTGAACCTTTTCTGAATATAGTGATTTTTAATTTACTATCTTTTTGGAATATTGTTTTGAAGAGTTCATTTCCGACAAATTACAGGACAGAGTGGATTGTGTATGAAATATGTTTATTGACAGTTTGTGTTGTCTAATTACGCTTATGTTAAACAAAATGTTTATCAACATGACACCTTCTTGACAGGTTCTTGTGATATTTCCAGACTCCTTTTAGCCTGGAAGTTCTGTTATACCAATTCTCCTTTTGCTTTTTCATCTTCCAACCTCATCCCCGCCCTTTTCTCGCCATTTCTAAAATATCCACACCTTATCTTATGACTTTGTGTACATATATATATTTATGATGGAACAATCCAGATTTCACTTCTTTGATTCAGAGTTCAGGTAATTGTCCTGAGCCGAATTCTTACTTGGAGATTATGTAGATTATATATATATATTTTTTTTTACAAATGAATTTAGAATATTTTGCCTGTATTTCTGAGTGTCAGAATATTTTATCTGATCTACTGAGTGTCAGAATATTTCATCTGGACTACTGAGTGTCAGAATATTTCATCTGGACTACTGAGTGTCAGAATATTTCATCTGGACTACTGAGTATCAGAATATTTTTTTCTGGACTACTGAGTGTCAGGTTATTTATCTGGACTACTGAGTGTCAGGTTATTTTATCTTGACTTCTGAGTGTCAGATTATTTTATCTGGACTACTGAGTGTCAGATTATCCTATCTTGACTTCTGAGTGTCAGATTATTTAATCTGGACTACTGAGTGTCAGGTTATTTTATCTTGACTTCTGCGTGTCAGATTATTTATCTGGACTACTGAGTGTCAGGTTATTTATCTGGACTACTGAGTATCATAATATTTTATCTGGACTACTGAGTATCAGAATATTTTTTTCTGGACTACTGAGTGTCAGATTATTTTATCTGGACGACTGAATGACATATTATTTTATCTAGACTACTGAATGACAGATTATTTTATCTGGACGACTGAATGTCAGATTATTTTATCTGGATTACTGAGTTTCAGATTATTACTAAGTTTCAGAATATTCTATCTGGACTACTGAGTGTCAGGTTATCCTATCTTGACTTCTGAGTGTCAGATTATTTCATCTGGACTAAACTGAGTGTCAGATTATTTTATCTTGACTTCTGAGTGTCAGATTATTTTATCTGGACTACTCATTGTCAGATTATTTTATCTGGACTACTGAGTGTCAGATTATTTTATCTGGACTACTGAGTGTCAGATTATTTATCTTGACTACTGAGTGTCAGATTATTTTATCTGGACTACTGAGTGTCAGATTATTTTATCTGGACTACTGAGTGTCAGATTATTTTATCTGGACTACTGAGTGTCATAATATTTTATCTGGACTACTGAGTGCCAGATTATTTATCTGGACTACTGAGTGTCATAATATTTTATCTGGACTACTGAGTGCCAGATTATTTATCTGGACTACTTAGAATAAGTCTGTTTTATCTTGATTTCTGAGTGTCAAATTATTTAATCTGAATTACTGAGTGTCAGATTATTTTACCTCGACTACTGAGTGTAAGATTATTTTATCTGGACTTCTGAGTGTCAGATTATTTTATCTAGTCTACTGAGTGTCAGATTATTTTATCTGGACTACTGGGTGTAAGATTATTTTATCTGGACTTCTGAGTGTCAGATTATTTTATCTGGACTTCTGAGTGTCAGATTATTTTATCTGGACTACTGAATGACAGCTTATTTATCTGGACTACTCAGTGTCAGATTATTTTACCTCGACTACTGAGTGTAAGATTATTTTATCTGGACTTCTGAGTGTCAGATTATTTTATCTGGACTACTGAGTGTCAGATTATTTTATCTGGACTACTGAGTGTCAGATTATTTATCTGGACTACTCAGTGTCAGATTATTTTATCTGGACTACTCAGTGTCAGATTATTTATCTGGACTACTGAGTGTCAGATTATTTTATCTGGACTACTGAGTATCATAATATTTTATCTTGACTTCTGAGTGTCAGATTATTTATCTGGACTACTTAGAATAAGTTTGTTTTATCTTGATTTCTGAGTGTCAAATTATTTAATCTGAATTACTGAGTGTCAGATTATATTACCTCGACTATAGAGTGGAAGACAAGATCTCAACTTCCAATTTTGTTGAACAAAGTTTTTCCATGACCGTCATGTGTCAGCATTAAAGCTGAAATCTCAAGTATCTTTATGGCTAATTGAAAGATGTTTTTATCAATTGTCTGAGGTGATTAGATCCAATTTTCTCCATCAGTATTTCATGCATTATTTCTTTATGATAAGGTTTAGATAGGATTTAGTATTCCCACTGATCATCTTTAACCTTTTAGCAACTTTATTCCGTAGCACTTCATGTTGTAAAGGGCAAGGCCACCAAATACTATTTATTAACAAAACTGTCATTCATCTAATGACTTAACTTAAATTTGGATGGATTTTTAGTAAGCTTCTTATATTCACCAAATTTGAGAATGTCTTGAACAAGTTGTTTTTTTCATGATGCCAAAGTCACCATTTAAAGAGGATCATTGTTAGCTTTTTAAGAATAAATTCCTGATTTTGTTCTAAAAAGAAAGAGAGAGAAAGATCCCTTTGGTGTGATACAGGTTGTCAAGTTTGGCAGGTAACTTTGCAAGATCAGCAGAATTTGATGTTGTTTACATATAATGGTCATTGAGGTGTGAAACATCTACTGACTTGTACAGAGGTGTGTGTTTGATATTTCTGTCCTTATTAAGAGACAAAAATAGGAGTGAAGCAGGATTGGTGTTTTTATTGGCAGGATTGGGACTTTTAATGAGATAGAGCAGATATTTTGTCTGCCAGTGCCATAGTCAGAAATGTGTGGGAGGGTGTGCTTGACGTAGGTTTTTCTTTGCGTGTGCATTACACATACACACTGTTTAGATTAGGTATAGACCTAGAGGAATGGCGAAGGATAATTCCCCTCGAAGACATTTATCTACACAGTAATGATAATAGACATTCAGATTCAGTCTTATTTGTTTGATATTTTATGATTTTATGTTGTTTAAAATTATCGCGTTATTGCATTTGTATGAAAGCAACAAATATGCAAAATATTATATAATAGATAACACACTAGTAATCTAGTATATTAAAGTCTAAAAGAATTACGAATATCATATGATAGTCCGAATTGCAGAACTTTTTCCGAAGGCTTTTGTGTGCTGATATTGCATGGGCACCATTTCGCATTTGTATAAAATCAAGACAAATAACTAAATTGAATTTGACTTTTGGGTAAATTCCTTCTCAATCTTGGCTAATTTTTATATGTAATTACTAATGAGACAAAAATGCCCTCATCCCAAAAAGTATAACAAGGCTCTAATATCTTATACTACAAAGCAGGCTCCATTTTTCAAAGATAAAGATTTTACCAAGGGCTTAAGTTAAATGAAAGTCTAAAAGCTTTAGAATGACCATCATTAATGCATTGCTCAGGACCAGGATCTAGATGTCAAGGTTAGGAATAACCACCAGCCATGTAAATTATACATCATCTTCTTATGTTATCTGATCACAAAAGCCATTTACATATGCTGTTCATTAACATCTATTTACACAAATCAGAGGGGAAGAGGCAGAACAGATTCCTGCCTGTAGCACATACTGGTATTGATGACTTCCGAGCCCAGGTATTCATTAAAGGATAGGACCAGCGATGGAATACGATGCCACTAACATCTTAGGACCCTGTGGTACTGGTACTACACTTGTTTAGGTTGATGGCACTGGTTTGGTATCTTAGACTATACCCTACAACCAATCTAGACAAGAATATATCCAGATGCCCAAGATCTTTTGTATTACATGTTAAGTTTATTAGTCCTTTACTGGTGAAACCAGGGGTGTTTACCAGGAGTGAGGGTTGGGGAAGGGGAGGAGGGATAAGAGGTAATCACTCCATTCGTCTTGTAGTTGTACTTATGTACGTTCATAACACCCAAAGTTTTCAGTGCTCCTAGGTGGATTTTTGATAAAGGTCCATAATATCTCTGACAAATTTGAGGGATTAAGGTCAAGGTCACTGATACTGTTGTTTTTTTGTTTTCTTTCGTTGTTTTTTTGGGGGGGGGGGGGGGATAAGGGACATATATTGCTTTAGCAATACCCAGTAGGCTTACCAGTACAGGATCAGTTATACAATAATAGCAATACTTACCATAGTGAAACTGTGTGACAACAGTTCCAATCTGCTTAATTCATGTGTAATCTGTTTTTGAAAGAATTCACTGTTGGTGCAATTATTCTTTATTTTTTTGACATTTTTTGGAGTAATCCACATTTAAACTATATGCAGAGCAAAAACATTTTTCCCGATATCCTGTTATAATTCTGCAAAAAAAAATATTTTGGAGTTAAGCCTCTTCTTCTTTGTCTTTGGACCTTATCATTCCACATTTAAAAAAAAAAATTGCCGTTCTATCATAGATGTTGAGTATGACATGTCCTTACATCCAGTTAACTGCTTAATAGTTGCCCTCCACAACCTTAATCATTATCAATAGGCGTAATTTTGTATGGATACCATATAATAATTGTGTTCTTAAGATGTACCCTGACTTGTGGTTATCATACCAACAACATACACCATGCAATGAAACTCTAGTCTTTGCAGAATGTAATGGATATTTCAAAAGAGTCACCTGCTTTTCTCAGTCACGTAGGTGGTCAGTCAGTTGTCCGCTGCTGGACTGGTGAGGGCAGAGTGACTCTGTCAACATATCTCAAGGTACATCAGTATGAATTTAATCAGTATACCTGGAGAACATGGAATTAATGTGTTTTGGTTCAATTACCTAGTAGTCAGACTAAGAGTCTTGCATATCTGTGATGTAGACAAAGAAATGTCCAGTTTAGGAAAGAGTGGGATTTCTAATGTTCATAATGAGACTAAAGGGGAATGCAGAACCTCAAAAATCTTATCCTAGAAGTTGAGATTTCTTTGATGTATTCCCATAATGATTCTAATTCTCCATACTTAATACTGTTAAAATACTCCAATCTGTAATGATGAATCCAAAACATTGCAATCATAAATTTATTCTTGTCCCACTCTGAATCAAGGACATTTCAAGTTCTTGGTGAAACAAGTTTAGATAGGTTTACCAGATCAAAACTTTTGCTCTGGTGTTCTTTCTGATTGGTGATTGGTCACCGTAGTCAGTTGCTGGACTGGTGAGGGCAGAGTGACTCTATCAAAATATCTCCAGATATATCATAATGTACCTTAGACTATAATTTAACTACATGTATTACACATCTAGAACAAGTCTGATATTATGGCCAGAATACCCAGGAGAACACAAAGAGATAATACCAGTTAATGCCCTCAAATGTGTGCTTAGATGTTTGCAGATTAACAAACACATCCAAAACACCTCTCGGGAGCATCAAGAGGTATAGTGCCCCAGAGTAGAGTTCCATCACATACCTAGGTTTCATAAATTCTATGATCAGGCCAAGGTCATTTTTCAAATTTCATTGACATAGCAATTTCTTTTTTAAAATAAAGATTTAGGTGTTCCATGTATAGAAGTATATTTACAGCATACTTCTGATCAAAATGAAAATTGTTAGACAAGATGGCAGTATAAGAAAATGTTGTGGTGTATTGAAGAAATGACTGAAGCTTCACTATATAGAAGTGTAATGGGAAGGTCAGACAGGGACAGGAGTGGGGAGGGTTTAGCATTAGACCATCTGTTTAATACACAGCTGTAGAGCTACTGGGAAGCACTCATACCTCAGACATCTCCTGGTAGGAGAGATAAGATGCTTGTGTAAACATGTGTTACTCACACACATGTGTCAGGCAGGAAACTTAAATGTTTGGGAAAAGTTTATATTTCAAATAAACAGTTAATCAGGAAAGGAAAGTCTATAAAAGTTTAGACATCTTGTACAGAAACTATTTACATGTTATTTAAAACATATATATATAAACAAAATTCTTCAAAATCTACATTTTTGGAAAGCATATCAGTTGCAACATAAGGACTCCATGTTCCTGACAAGACTTGCAGTGACTTTGATAAGGACTCTGCCTTCCTGACAAGACTTGCATTGACTTAGATACCCATTGTATGTTTTGAAATATTGTGTATGCTTGACTTGTATGTATACATGTAAGTTTCCCCCTTGTCTCGTAGATTACCTCAGGTTGTGTATACATCGGTGGAGATAAGGCACCACCAGAAAGAAATGTTGCTGCAAACATTCTATTAATTCTGGAATGAAACAACACATTTCTCTTCAGGCACAAGATATCCAGTTTTATTTCCAACATAGTACACAAATATACTGGGAACATTCTGTCAATTCTTTGAGAGGGGAATACGTGCTGACCTGCATGTAGATTTATCATCTGTCTGACCTTTGACCTTTGTCTAGGAACATAAGTTTCAAGGTGATTCATACACACACTACAGTTATTTTTCTGACCTTCATACAACTCATGACCTTGACACTCAACATAGCTGTATATGAATAACATGACTGATCAGTGGCAATAAGAAGAAAGAAATTTTATATATTTTTATATATTTTTTCAAGGAAAGAATAATACCCATAACAGAGCCTTTTTTGAAAGTTTTTTTTATGAAAAATACATCTTTTGACATTTGGTAAAAAAAAATTAAATATGAACTACATTTGAATATAAAAAAAATATACTGAAAACTTATCCTAAACCTATTTAATCCATGTTCTAAGTATTTTTTTTATTATTCAAATTTGTGATAATATTATTTTATTAAAATAAATTTTTTTCCAGTGGTCAAAAATTTTGCCTATATGAAAAAAATATGTGATGAATAAAACTCAAGCCAAGCTTTGTAAAAAAAAAATTCTTGACCAAATAGACTCTTGAATTTTGGCTCATACTACTTATAGATTACATGCACTTCAGTTAGCCTAAGAGACTAGAGTGTACAGATATACTGTTCAAATCCAAACCATGTGGAGAGTACTATATTTCACACACCATATTCATAATACTTCTCTGAGATAATTAATGTACAATACAATAAACTCCTGTTAATGTTATATCTCTACAGAACTCTGTAGCTCAAGTACAATGTAGATATGAAGCTTGTTGGACAAAACCAGATGATGTAGACTCATATTGCTACATGTACTGTATGTTTGTATTAGTACCTCACACACATAACTAATTAACCAATATATCAATACCTCTACTGGGGGTCTCTCAGGGGGAGGTGCAGGGCTGTACAAGTCATGGTAACATATTCCTCCACAGGATCTCCCCATATAGGAGGTACCAGATGTGTTAGTTACCATGGAAACAGGCTTCTGGTGGTCAGATTTACCTGACTGACCAATGTGTAAACTGACTACAGCTTCCATAATAATTAACGTATTTTCTTTGGAGCACCCTAAGCACATGTTCTTTCTATCAGGTTAAAATACAGAGGTCCTATTTCATCAGAAACGAAAATATAAAGTTCAAGACATTTTAATTTCTTAAATTTTACCAATGTACTTGGAACCTGATAATTTAGTTCTATAAAAAAAATTGCTTATTTTATGCCCCAATCTCACCAACCTCTATCCTCACTTACTACCCCTAAAAATAATTGATATTTTTTTATTGAAAGATTCCAGTTTTCAGAGAAAGTTCTTTGAGAGTTGAAGACACATTACAGACAATATTACATACCTAACATTAGATACAATTTTATGGTGAATGGGATCGGCTGCATACTGATGGCATGAAACATGGTTTACACATGTGTAGTAGCAGAAATCTGACTGCTGTATCTAATTTTGGAAACTTGCAGTTAATTTTAGAACAGTGCTGATAGCTTTCTCACAATCCTATACACATAATACAAGTTTAAAAGAACTTTTGAAATATGAAAAAATGGTTGATATTAATTACCATCTTGAATTATAGACAAGGTTTTTGTTTTCTTTGTGTGTTACACATGAGATTCCTTACAACAGTTATGCTCCTGCATAGACATCAGGGAGAGGGAGGGGTTGGGAATACAGGTCGACACTCCCTCTTGGAAGCAGAAAAAGGGCCAAGTCTTTGCTGACATGGTTGTGTCATTGGGCAAGACACTTCACCCTAATTGGTCTGGATGGCATGCAATTGACCTCCCATATGTTGTTCAGTGAGGTAGTCACTAACTACTACAAGGAGACCCCGTCTCAAAATGACCCTGGCTGTACACAGGGTGATAAACCCAGCAAAGCAACAAGCATGGTCATCAAGTTATCATCATGTCCTTAGACTTAATCAAGTCCATAGGAAAAAAATGTACAGATTGGCTTTAGGGTTCTGACTATTTTATCGATTCACAATTTGATTCTGGTTTCTGTTAAGGTATTAACTGTGACATAGACCAAAAGAATATTGCAAGTAATAGTAAAAACATTTTCGGACTATACAGATATATATGCTGTACAGTTTTAGGTGTGGAGGAACTGGTCCACATTCCACTGACATGCTGGGTATAGATTTAAAACTGTGTTGGTTATCATCTGCTACAGTAACGTTACACATTACACAGATAGGGGAGAGCTGGAGTATGTATGAATGATCACATTTTATCTACAGTGGTTCTTCCATCAGCAGAACACCGGAGCCAATGCTTCATTTTGTCTAGCTTGCATAAACTCACTACTTTTTTTCTATTTTTTTAAGACCGTTTGCCTGTTTTAAAGATTAGGTCCAACTTGTTAAAGCTTTAATTTAGATGTAAATTAGCTGGAATGGGTTGAACACTGGTGGCTAGGTTGCAGCATCCGTCTAGAGTTTGGAGATTCTGGGTTCAAATCTTGGTATTGTCTTGAGCAGCAGTCTTTCCATTTGGTTACATTCAGCACCCACTGTGGGGCCAAGTGCATCCTTGATATTCCAGGGGCTTAAGATCATTTACTCTTGTAACCACTGGAGTATCGATGAGGGGCCAAGTACATCCAAGATATCCCAGGGGTTGGAGTATGAGGAGCGGCCAAGTGTAGAAGGAGAGAAAGATATAACACTTCAGTGATATTTATTCATCAGTTAATGAGGTTGAAATATTCTAAAAAATTGTGAGGTTGAAATGTTCTAACAATTTATGAGGTTGAAATGTTCTAAAAATTTAAGAGGATGAAATGCTCTATCAGTTTATGAGGTTGAAATGCTCAATAAGTTTATGAGGTTGAAATGTTCTAACAATTTGTGAGGTTGAAATGCTCAATAAGTTTATGGGGTTGAAATGTTATGGGGTTGAAATGCGCTATCAGTTTTATGTTGAAATGTTCCTGAACTAACCAGATTAGTGTCATATGAATTAAGTAAAACATTATTTCTGTGTAAAAATCTAAAACATTGGCGACATAAAATGTAGGTGAGAATCCATGATATCAAATGCTGTTATATTGAGGGGCATTATAACAAGGGGCATGGTTCCAATGTCTTTTATTGAGGGCATTGTATAAAGGGGAATGGTTCCAAGGTGTAATATTGAGTACTGAAATATTGTGAGGTGTTTTATTAAAGTGTGACTATATATTTATCCTGCAATATGCCAAGGGGGCCATCACAAGAACTCAGACTCAGTCACCATTGGATAATGGAATACTGAGGTATCATTTGCTGCTGAACTGCAATAGATATGGATGGGCTTATTACTAAGCATGGGTTTACAGCAGGATAGCAGACAATAGGATAAAGGTTTGTTATGACATCCCCAATCATCAGTGTATTATTTCAAGGGGATGCAATATCGAGTGGTGTTCTTATTAGGTGTGAATATTATTATCACACAATGGTAGAATACAGAGCATGTGTTATACATCAGGAATGAAACATTGGGGTATTCTATCATATGTAGTGTTTTATAGAGACATTACTGTATTAGTCATCAGAAGTATAAAAGCTTAGGCAAGTGGGAATTTACGGAAGGCTATTGGTAGGATATCCTTGAAAGCAAGAGGTCATTAGTTCATGCCCCAATGGGGCAGGGTATCTTTCATTACTCCTTCCTATTACATAATCATACATGATATATCATCATCAGGGAGGTGAGTTATAACATCCAGGTCCGTTGTATAAATATGAGAGAAATCAAGGTGCCATATCTGTAGGAACCAATTTGATATTCAATCAACAGTTCATATTTTTAGGGTAGAAAAAAACTGTGTATAGCCTGAGAACTTGGTCGAAATATTTAATCAATCTTATGTGCTGTCTGATAATATGTCTCCTGACAGGAAGGTCATTTATATTTAAGTTTACACCAGAACAAATACTTGAAATACTCTTACCAAAGTATGATGTGTACCAGGACTTCACTGGTGTATGTGTAGTGAACTGATAAAAATTGTGATGACATCTTTTTTTATAAAAAAATATCATTGACCACCCAAGCTATGAGACATACATGTAATTTGTTCTGTTTCCAAAGTTTAACTGATTGTATAGAATACTCAGAAAGGGGAGTTGTGTGGTACTCTCTACAGAAGTTACATGTAGTATCATACAGCATGAAATATTACTTGTGTATAAGTATTTGTGAGTTTTGATGTTGATTAGGAACCATTAGAAATGGATAAATTATTAGAGCGCCATTTGTCTAGATGCAGGTACCCCCAAAAAAGATGAAACAAAACCATACAAGAAAAAGAATAGTAATTTTAAGTCCATTTAATTAACCCTATTTTAAAGTATATTGTAGCGTATAATATATTCTGCAGAACAAAACCTGTATAACCAATGAGAAGGAATTTATAAAATGTTTGTTATTTGAACCCAGTGTGGCCTTTATCAGGTGGAGTGTAGTTGTTTACTTTACCAGATCTTCCTTTCTGAATTTATTCATTCTTGAATTTTTTTTATCTATGGTTCCCAGAATTCTTCATCTTGGTCTCATAAACCAAGCTCAAGTACATGATATCAATGTTAGACATGCTAATTTGAAAATAGATAAATTGATTGTAATGTATCATATACCATATCTTGAAATCTATATTGCCTCTTATAAATTAGCATGCCAAACACCTGAAGCTGAAAAACCTGTATCCTGAAGGAAAATATAAACAACAGCAACAAAAACAACAACAAAAGTCTATTAACTAATTTGCCATTACTGTCATAGGGCTCTCACAAAGTTGTCTTCTCAAGACTGGTGCTTTCTAATTAAAGTGTTCTCGATCTGAAGATGTAAAGGGGTCTCGCAAAGTTATGTTCTCAAGACCTGTACCTTCTCACAAATGCGTTTTCCAAGACAGGTGCTTTCTCATGAAGGTGATCTCTCAGGACTTTTACTTTCCCACAAAGTTGCTACCTCAGTGCTTTTTAACAAAGATATCATTATAAGATATCTTGTTTCTCATGAGTCTTCATTATAAACAATCAATCATTATGCTGTACAATGCTGAAGAAACTTGGAGGATAGTAAAACATCACTGTGCATAAGTGTTAGACTGGCCACTTGACCCCAATTTTTTTTTGTTAAGAATTGCCAAGCTAAATTCTAATACTAGATTATCTGCCCCTAGTTAGAAACTTAGAATCAGACATACCCTTGGGAACAAAGCTCAATTTTATTAATAATTTTAATATTTTAGAGACAAGGGGCTAGTCTACAAAAGTGTATGCAGGGGGTTTTGAAGTAAATTTCACCAAATCAAAGTTGAATTCCTTTATTTGGTTAATTTCGCAAATAATAGATACCTGAATACAGAATATGGATAACCTAAATTAAGACAGAAACTTTGACAACATTATCGATTGGAGTAGATAATTTAAATAACCAACTGACAAGGATGGTAAAAATGCCCAATTTTGACAAATAAAAAATAAAACTACCCCATTATAACCAAAAATATCAGATTTTCCTGACAACGATATACCCCACTTTAGGGTATCATAAACAGTAAAAATATAGCCTGTAGATCTATTTATATCCTTCAATGCCCTAACATGATAATACTGCTGTTGAGGAACAGGTGCTTTGGAGTTCAGTGAGGTTATAACAGGTCCTACACATGATTGTTATCAAAATCTGCTACAGAAAGTTGATTAACCTAAGCCAGAGATCTGGTATGTAAGTCACTGGAACATCAATGGGAACACATTCTTATAAGTTCAGAGGGTTAAGGGTGTGATCAGATGTACTTAGATCAAGTGTTTGGGGTTATATTTTGGGAAGACACTGACTGAACCATATCATTAAGTCAATCTATTTTCAAAAGACTTTTAAAAGAAAACTTTTATGGGATGGGTTTGGTAGTAATACATGTACTACGACTCTGGGGTGGTGTTAGATAGTAATACTACGACCATGAGGTTGGGTTAAGGTAGTGATACTATGACACAGAGGTGGTGTGATGTAGTAATACTTTGACCCCGGGGCGGGGTGAGGTAGTAATACTTTAACCATGAGCTGTGGTTTAGGTAGTAATACTATGACCCTAGGATGGGGTGAGGTAGTAATACTACGACTCTGGGGTGGTGTTAGATAGTAATACTACGACCATGAGGTGGGGTTAAGGTAGTAATACTATGACCCTAGGATGGGGTGAGGTAGTAATACTATGGCCCTGGGGCGGGTTAGATAGTGATACTTTGACCCCGGGTGAGGTAAGGTAGTAATACTATGACCCTGGGCGGTTAGGTAGTAATACTTTGACCCCTGGGTGGGGTGAGGTAGTAATACTTTGACCCTGGGTTGGGGTTGAGGAAGTGATACTATTATCCTAGGTTGGGGTGTAGTTAGTACCTGTAATACTACATTTTATAACCCTGGTTTGGGTTTTAGTTCATAAAGCAATTGGCCCCTGTGGTTTGTGTTATACCAGATTGGTTAAAGGGAAATAAAACATAGAAGGTAAGGACTTGAGGGTTAGGTTTTGGTGATAAGAGAATGGCCACTTGGGTCAGGATTATAAACCTCTCAGGGGATAGGGTCTAATCAGTTCAGGGAACCCAAACATTGGGATGGACAGCAAACATTATCCTTCATTATAGAAAATGCAGGGTCTGACCCTCACTGACCACCATATGATATTACAAGGAAGGTTGTAATCCTCACATAACATCACTGCCCCCCTGGTAGGGGCGACAGATGCCCCTCTCTGTGACACCTCCTCCCAGCCAGTGTATCCCCCTGTGATGGTATGTAAGTAACTGGATAGCCACACGGGTCTGCCAGTGTGGGGAGATACTACATACCTCAGTCTGCCTCTAGATACATTCCCTGCCTACATCAGTAGCTGTGATATATCTCCTTCTTCTCTACTCTCGGACATTTTACAGGATTTAACTTCTCTCAAGACGTGAGTATCGTTTCAGGGAATTTTTTACTGATTTTTTCTTGAAAATTTGTCTGATTTTTCTCATTGAAAACTTCAACTTTGGTTCCTTAATATTCTCTACAACCTGACTTTTAATGTATGTAGGTAACATGTACCCTATCTCACAGTGTTATTTATAAATGGTAGGATGTGTTAACTTTTTATATATCTCACTACCAATCTATATTAATGTGCTTTACCTTGAAAATATGAAAAACCTGATGTATACAGATGTATTGTGATTACAAATGTCATGATGGCTACGTGTTGTATGTATCGTGGAGTAAATCGGTGGGGAGGAGGGTCGGCAGCAGATGAGTGTTGGTACATCATACTTGACATGCAAGCCTTGTAGCAAAAATACAACACGTATAGTGTTGTAGTCTCCGACTGCAAGCTTGTCTTCATTTTCGGGGTGTTATTTTCGGAACATTTTTTAAATGTTTCAGAACGAACCCATAAACATTATGAAGTAATCCATCTTTAGTTTATTTTTGATTTTTAGTTGAATATGACAACAGCATACATATAAGCCATGAATTATACATATCCTTTTAAAACATACTGTAATTATATGTTTAGTGAGTTGTGTTCTATTTCCATGGCAGAGTGAGAGAAACAATTTTGAACATATTAACTTTCTTTGTATAAATACACAAACTCTTCATCAGATTTTCTTGGTATACACACTTGTAATCATGTTCTTTGCAAATGCAAACAGTTCTAAATAAGAAGGTGACTGATGAAACTTAATCTGTGTGAATCTAACCATGGAAAGAACATGGATAGACAAAAAAGAAAAATGCAATATAAAACAAGAAGCAAATGGAAACATTTCTTTGGGAACTTTTAAACATGTAGTAATTTATTACTACTTCATGGTCTATTCTTAGCATTTGTATGACCTCCAATAAACATATCATTCGTATGACCTTCAACAAACATACCTAATAATTTCACACCTTTTGTTATTTGAAATTGATAGTTTTTAACACCACAAAACAAAGGTAAAGTTACCACATCAAAACAATCTGCCAGAAAATGTGATGACAGATGTGAGCTCTAGATAAAGGGGAGGCAACTCAGTCATCAGCATATTTCTGCATGTCTCTGAGGAGTTTCAGGTATTACAATAGACAGAGGAAAGGTTGTAAAATGCAACATTCTAAAAATATCGAAGAGTTGATAGTTGCAGCTGGATCGGCCATGACAGGCTGGAAATAGCTGTACATGTGTGTGGATCTGGTGAATGTTGTGTTGGGGTGTATAGGATATCATGTGTTATCCATTCCAACACACAGCCTGGACATTTTATGTCTTATCTCACCAATGTTGGCTTGTTAGCTTGCAGAACTTCAGTATAAAAAGTGCAGCCTTGATTACATAATTATAATGTCACTTATGTTTAGGTACAAGGTGTTTTATAATGTACATTTATCCTAATGGTGGGATGGCATTGTAGTTTCTCTTGATTAACCTTTTGTGTGGCTTGGCTGATGCCTTGAACAGATGTATATAAATAGTTGTGGGAGGCTGACAAAGCTTTTACGTTTTGGTGTGATGATTAAAGCTGAAGTACTGGTAATAGGTAGCAACAGTCATTCCTTGTTAGCATAAATATTTCTTAACCAGAATTTTTTATCTCTTGATTTTTAGAACAGTTGAGAAAAGCATTATAAATCTTCATAGAAAAAATGAACATGAATTAAAATATATGAGAAATGTAGTCTATATTCCTCTGTAGAAACCTTATCTTCAGACTGAAAGCTAACTAGGCTTATACATCTACCAGTTGATGAGCTGCATAAACAGCAGTAGAAGATGTTACTAATGGAAGAAATGTTCTCTCATCCACCCAACAATAAATAAGAGATGGTGGGAGTGGGGGAATCTTCAGATCTCAACCTGATAATGATAGGCAATAATGAGATGAATTTGCTCCAATAAGTAATGCATGGATCAGCAACATTGTGTTGGACCAGTATACACAGAAGAAATGCTGATCAAGTTCTGGTCTATCTCAAAGGTATTATACAATGTTAGGCAGTGGGGGTCCAAGAGACAAGCTTTCCTCTTGTACAGTGAACCAAACTAAGGAGGAAGGGTATCTTCATATGAGATATCTTTTTGGACATTTTTTGAAAAATATATTTTAAATCATATCAGATTGTGTAGTAGTGTTAGTAGTAAATCACTCTCCCTACTTGGTTTATCCTCTTCCTCCTCATTGTCCATGTCGATGCCTCCTGAACTGGTTCCCTCCTCCTTCCTGTAATACGTGTATTGCTTCACAATGATTCCATTAGTACTAAGTGTGTATTGTATTTGTAAATAACTGATATCGCTCCAAGACATCTTGTTCAAGTATATCACTCAAGTATATGTACACAAAGTCATTATTTTTCTCGGTCATCAGAAATTATGTCATATTATGCAAGTGGATCCCCAGAATAACAGACAAATATCAATTGCCAGACTCTTAGTCATGAACAGCATGTTCAGCATTCTTATTTAATTATCAGCTTCATCAACTTGGTCAACATTTTCTGTGTACAGCCTCAAATCACCTTTATTGGGATCATGTTTCATCACTTTTCTCTCATCTTTATATTCTTGCAAAACACTTCTTTGATGTTGACAAAAATCTAGCACCAATTAAGTTATAGTAAGATAACAAGGTCACAAATTGTAGCTTAGTGCTTGTTTATTTACTTTAATTAGAAATTTTGTCCTAGATAAAAAGCTATAATGAAAAAAACAAACAAAAACAAACAAAACAGAAATCTTTTGCAAAAAAATCTCAATAGAACATGATCATAAGAACAAACTACAGCATACACACACAAAAACTTTCTTTTTCAGTTGTGCACATAAATGTACATGGTACATGTATCATTTACTCCAAAATATTTTCTGACACTGCCTTAAATCAAGTTAAAATCTTCCATCACTGTGTGAGGATGGCAGAGTTACTGCCCCTGTTGATCAAGATTGCTTAGAATACAGTGTTGATTTAAGGTTTTTATAGTAAAACCAATTTTCATGAGGTAATACTTACTATAACTTTATGGGTATACTAAAGTTATGGTCATTATTACTGAAAAGAAATTAATCAATACACAATGTAAATTAATATTAAATGATATTTTCCTACATTTTCTCAAACAGGATAGATAATTCATGCCTTTTATGGGTTTTATTATTGAATTATATTGTTGAAAATTTAATCTGTAATTTTTTTCTATCTTTATTTCAGTTTGTGTAACATATAACTCCCACCATGGATTACGACGACGAACCTAAGTAAGTATCATAGCAACTAAACAATCAGCATAGCCACTAGAAATATTCTCAGTATCAAATCTGTTGCCAGAGTATATTGTCATGGGTAATTTTGTTCTTAAATTATATGTATGAAATTGATTACTTTTATTCTCCAAAGAAAAGGAACCTTTGCTTAAAAGAATAATGTGTATGTTAGTTATTTGTAGAATGCATGAGCTATTTATTGTCTTACCAAATACTTTTGTAATTTTCTGTCTTAAGCTGCAAACTTAATATACTGTAAACGTCCATATTTTAGTGTAGTTTTATTTTAGCACCCAGTTTTTTTTTTCTGTGGGCTTTTTTGGAACTGATAATGGGCCCTATTTTAAATCCAAATTATTTCATATTAAAGCTAAGTTCTGAAAATTTGCAATTTACTCTGAAAAAATTCCTTCCAAATTCTCCAAAATTAGACAAAAAGGCCCCATCACAAACCAATGAAAAAAAACCTGGTGCATTTCATGGTTTATACATATATTGCACTTAACCATTGTGCTAGCTGAAGTTTCGTTTTAAAAATGTATTGTATTGTCGATGTGCTAATTCATCAATGTGTTAATGTGTAAATTCGTGTAAAAATTTAGTAATGCACTAAAATTTGGATACATTGAAAAGTATGCAACTTTACATTATATTAAAGTATAGTTTTTATCAACAATAAAAAGTATGCAACTTTACAGTTAACAGGTACTGTCTGATATTTCCAGGGGGGGGGGGGGGCTGATATATAAACTAGTGGAGGATTAGGGTGGACGTAATTGAGGTTACTTCTTCATAATTACATGTATAATACATTGTATATGAAGATATGGGATACGTACCTTCTTGGAATCATAATACTATATATACATTTATCAATATATAGAAGAAATACGAATTATATTTAATAAAAAATAATAAAAATATTTCCATTCTTCAGTGAACTTAAAGATGATTAATACATGTATATTGAAAAGATAATTAATACATGTACAGTATATTGAAAAGATAATTAATACATGTACATATGTATATTTAAAGTACCATTTTCTATGTTGTATCACTGTTATTCCAAGGAGTTAATTGTTAAGATTTAATTCTCAAGTTTCTGCAAAAAGGCAAATTTAAAACAAAAAAACAAA
Source organism: Pecten maximus (assembly GCF_902652985.1). Lineage (NCBI taxonomy): Eukaryota > Metazoa > Mollusca > Bivalvia > Pectinida > Pectinidae > Pecten > Pecten maximus. Next base: position 20,673,137 of record NC_047024.1, read on the forward strand.
AAAAAAACAAATGATTCATGAAATATTACATACCTAATATGATCATTATATCCTATTGATAATAAAAATCTTTAGTGAGAGAAAGTCTCAAATTAAACAGATTTTCCCCATTCAAGACATACTGGTAGTTATAAGTTTGGGGATAAGGATTTATAACCTTATTTTAATTAAGAAATTAATGCATAGAACAGATCGTTACTCTCTAAACTTTTGCTTACAGAGAAGAGACCCAAGAAACGTAAGTTGCTATATTTGTAGCTATGTAGTAGTTTGATGTTGCTAACCCTATTAAGATTTTGATCTTCAGACAATGAAGTTAAATGGTCAAAGGGAAGTAACTCCCTTCATAACGTTTTCTTCCAATGTGCCTGTGAAAAAAGTCTTTGGTGATATTTTGAAATATAAAATCGCGTGGTCATTTCTAGCAAAAGGACCACCTTGACTTAAAAAAAAAAGTAAGAAAAAAATTATACATAAAAACCTTTTCCTAACATTATCTTCCTGGTTGTGCTAATATATAAGTGTGCTTTCTGAATTCCTAGTAAATGTCTTAAATATTGTGACAAGTTCAAGAAGATCAGTCACAGGATAGTTTGGTTTGGTTTGGTTTATTTTGTTTAACCTCCTATTAACAGCTAAGGTCATTTAAGGATGGAATAGAGTCATCCTAGAAAAGCTTTTTCCAGCATGAATATCATTTAATAAAACTTCTGTGTATGTTCTATCATTGCAGATATTCATAAGTTTTATTTTTAAGCAGGCTTATTGAGCTCATACCTTCTTGTAACTGAATTTGAAGGAGATCATAGAATTTTGCTTATTTCACTCAAAATTAATCTTGTGTTCAATTTAAAACATCTGTTCAGAAATTTTGTAAGAAAACAAAAGTAGAAGAAAAATTAAGAGATATGGTTATCATTAACATAAGGCTACCTATTGAGTGAATTTTCAAATACAAATATGGAAATATTTATTGTCTGACAAAACATCTGGTATTGATGATGTAAGCGAAATGAAAGCATTGGAACTTATCAAATATTCTGAAGTAGATAGAACAGACATTAAGATACAAAAATAGATTTTAATTGTCTAAACTGGCTTCATATTTTAAAGATTTTTTTATTATCAAGCAAATTTTGTTTGTTCCATGTTTTCATTTGTAGTAAATTAATCAAGAATTTTTTGCAGGGATTTAAAATTCATAAATGTAAAATAATAATTCAGCTTTTATTAAATATTCTTTCATTGTTGTGGCTGCTTCTGTTTCCAGGTAAGGGAACACAACTGAAACCTTGGACGAATTTATCAAAAAGATTGTGACTCTTTCTCAAAATAAATCATTCCTCTCAAGGAAACTGCTTATTTCAAGCCATTATCAAGACATACCATATGTTCCTGTGGGTTTGTACCAGTTGTACCAAATAAGTATATTGTTGTATAATGGAATGCAATCAAATCTCAAATGAGTTCCCAAGATGGCGGCCGTCGTTCGCTTCAAACATGAAAACTGATTATTTTCCCTTTTTACAATGTCACAGATGTAAAATCAAAACCTCAATAGTTCCGTCAAACTTTGACATATATAATTCATGAAATGTCATCAAAAATGAGGAGTTCCCATCCCGATATTAACAAAAATGTACACTTGCTTGACACATGAAGAATCACGGTTCCGCCATCTTGGATCCAAGTGGTTGGTTTGTAAAAATGAACCACGAGAACTTGTTTGGTTCTGCTATTGCAGCGTGTTCTATCATGAGTACAGCAGATTTGTACCGGAACAACTGGTACGAACCCGATAAAGGAATGCACTGTTAATCTATTGTGAAAAAAACCATAAAGAAAATACCAGATTTTGACATAAAGTTATTGTGTAGCACCTCTCCCTAGGTCCTTTTAAACTTCCGCTGAGATATTATAAATGTTGTATTTGATTATTTCATCATTGGTTTTAATAATTTATATAAACGTCTTGACAACCCCTCCAGCCATCAACATTTTCGTTCCATGTGAAATTGAGACAAAACATATGATAAAACACCTCCTATATCCAAGGGTTCTATTGTCTTCTCTGTACCCTTGTTATGCAAAATGAAAGGCTTCTGTGTTGTCTGTATTATGAAAGGAATCATACATCTGACTGGTTACTTACTTGTCAGAGGTAAATAGTGAGGAGTCTGCAGCTTTTTATATAGGATTGTGTAGGATTGCATAGGGTAGTGCAGAATGGTGGTGCAGGGTGGCGTATGGCAGTGTAGAGTACCAAATGTTGGGGTAGGGCGGCACAAATTGGTGACATAATTGGTGCAGGATGGCACATTGTTGTCTTGTGGTTTGTTGTTTTTTTTTTTGGGGGGGGGGGGGGGAGTTTCAACTCGGTGAGGGTGGATAAATCTCCAGGATAGCAAGGCAGTTTAATTTGTGTGTGTGTGGGGGGGGGGGGGGTGCAAGATGGTGTAGGTGGTAATGTTTGATCTCCTTTTGGTATCAGTGCTATTCACCCTTTGTAATTTCAAAGAACTGTTTTATACTGGCAGTCCATAAAATGTCTACCCACAAGACTTCTATTTTGTATCACTGTAATAGTCCCAGGGTTCAGAGAAGATGCCCTGGCATGTAGAAGATTATGATAAAGTGTGTATAACATGCTCCATGGTTTCTGTTGTGTTCCTTGCTAACTAGTTACACTACTCACTAGCTGTAACCTAATGATTAGCAGCATTTTTAAATTTAATTGGTTCAAGCTTCTTCAAATTAACAAAGAATTTTAACTCAAATATATATGTATAGTACCACAAGTACTTCATTGAAGGAAATATTAAAAATTTGTCAAATTCTGCTCAAATATCCCAAGTTTTTAAAACATAACATAAAGTGATGCTTCTTATATTACAAAATGTAATACTTTTTATGTGAATTCATGTTGCTATGAATGTCAGTGTTGCTTTATTTTGTCTTTGCAGCAGCAGGTTTATATTATTGTCTTTGTATTGTGTTAATATAAAGAATGTGAGGTTTCATCTAGAAATGAATCCTTATTTAGTAGGAGCTTGGAAGGGATGGGTATTGTCTTGAACTAAACTGTTGTAGAAAAGTATCCTCTATGATATTGAATATTTATTTTCTGATATTTTGAAATATGTATTTTAAGGTAAATATTTCAAGGTAAGGATGAAATCATTTCATTGTCAAAAAATGACATTGATCAGGTGAAATTTGTTTGCAGTATTTAAATCTACACAACATTTAAAAACCTTATGATTTTCCATAGTGTGTTGTAATATATGTAATGGTTGTATATATACTGTACAGTCCTGCTGAGGAGCCAACAGAACAACCGCCAGTCGAGTGAGTGCTACCATGGCAACCGTCTGGATTAAAACCTTTGTTGTAGATTTCCTTTTAGAAAAGAAAATAACTCATAAAATAGTCTTTTATTACATTTACTAATGAAGTGCAATGCAAAAGAAAACATTGAAAACATGATTTTCTCATTGATTTACTACATTGAAATTCATATCTAGCTCTCAAAATGAAACAGAGTCCCAATTTGTTTTTACATTTTCTCCAGTCCCTGAAATTTTGCTTTAAATAATAATAGTAAAAAAAACAGCAATCAGTTTTCTACAAACAGCTTATACTTAAATTAAGCTGTAAGAAAATAAGTAATTTTAATTCTGATTTAACACAAATAGGTCTTGCCTCCTCAAATCATCTTTATCTTTTTCACATTAGCTGTAGAATATAGAAATGGGTTGATAATGCAATGTGACACATGTATCTAGATAATTATGCATTTAGATTATTTTTAAGTTGACGTGAAATTTCAAAAAATCAATATTGAAACAAAACAAAAGCCAATCAGTATCATAACTTACTACACTTACTTCTGACGGACTGTTTACTGCTGGAGTGTCACATTACGTTCAGTTGTGGTAGACATGTAAAATATCTATCTTTGTGGTACATCTGAGGTTTAACAAGGTTTGTGTGTTGTAGATAGACATCATTTCCTCCCACTCGATAGTAATATCAAGACATAGGTGTTGTTTTTAGATTGTGATACTGAAAAATTGTTGTGAACATTAAATTTGTAATTCTGTTTGTTGGTTGGGAAATTTAAAGGAAACAGAATGACAATAATCAAATTTACCACCTGATTATCTTGTGTTCTAGTGCCATCATGAAGACATATTTTTATTCATATACTGTATCATAAAATCCAGCTCTTTAGATGAAGCAGAGCTTTATTTTCCATTTTCCTTAGTCCCTAAAACTTTGCTTTGAATGATAAAATAACAAAATCAGTTTTCTGTTAATGGCTTATATACAATTATAAATAGATGGGTCCATGCTTTCTCTAAAATCTTTATCTTTTTCAGATTAGTTGTATCAAAATTGGTTGATAATGTAATACGACACATATTTCTAGATAATTCATGGTATCTTTAGATTATTCTCATCTCTATACAGTATGGAATCTTCAAAGTTTATAAATCAATGCTGCAGAAATAATTTCTAAAAATCTGAAAAATCTAACTTACTGCTGATTGACTGTTGTGTCACATTATATTTGGTTGTGGTAGACAAGTACAGTTTAATGAAGTCTGTGTGTCTTTTAGTACATAGTCAAACTGTCCATCCTGATATAAATAATGTTTTCAGATTGTAATGCTGAAAAATTGTTGTTAACTTTTAATTTGTAATTCTTGTGTTTGTTGGTTTTAAAGGAAACATTATGACATTATAAATGAACTTATTACAGACAATTGAATGTATATTTAAAGTGTTTGATGACATTATATAATTAATTATACATATTTCAGTTTCTAGTAAATATCTCATTAGTTGTTTGAAAATTCATTTCAGTTGACTTCTTTGATAATAAAATTCTAATATAGAATTAGTGCTAACATTGGTTTTATTCAATCAGTCATGATAACTCTTGTCATTATATGGTCTCTAGGCAGAAACCAGTCGAGGAGTCAAAAGTTGGTGTTAAGTAAGTCACGAAAAAGGAGTTGATTTTTTCAGAAGTTGTGATGGTTGTCCTTAGAAATTGAGATGATGTTTGATTGGTGATAGTTTATTCTAGTAATGTGATTGGCTGAGATAGACCTCCTTCAGTAGCAGATTGGTGTGGACTTTTCAAGTCTTTCAAATGGAGTATGCTGATTTCACAGATTACCACTATTTTCTGTAGATAGGTCTTGCATGCTTTCTTTGTAAAGAAAGACTTTGGTTTTCTGTCTCCATGTTTCTCAAGAAAAGATTGTGACACTTCTCAGTCTGAAGTTTTTACTTCTTTTTTCCAATTGAAATTCTCATCTGAGATCTAGAAAAACATTTAAGGTTAAAAGGATAAGAAATTAAACATGTCTATTTTGTCCATGATTGAAATTGATAACCAATTTACAGTGAAAAGGTATTCAAAACCTATTCAAGAGGGTGATGGTCTTAGCCCACAGTTTTAGTGAAGATATTATTTTCTCGTTTTAAGGTATTGCAACTTGTGATTTTGCACTGGGCGCATTGAGAGATAATAGCTAGCTGAATTTCTTCTTTTACCTGCTTGCATTGATCTTACAATACAGATACTCTTTGAATTAAATCTGTGAATTACTTGAAATTGAAAGGGATGTTCTTGACTGTTATAAGCTCTCAAAATGTGTTTCCTAAATACATATGTAATTAGTATTAGGTTGTTCTATATCGGTTTTTTGCTAAAGGAGGATCGTCTTGTTATCTTCCATTTATTTGTCCTGTGCCAAACAACTGCAGTTTTTCAAGTGTGACAGATATTTTGAAATTTTGTGTGCAGTAGAAGATGCATGTAATAATAATGAAATGAAGATTTGGTGTACAGTGTTTGGTAAATATCAATCTAGTTGAAATTAGACTTGTAAGTTTCGCTCCTCTACAATACTCTACTATACACTTCAATACAAGAAATTACAAGTCTAATTTTAATTAGATTGTGGTAAATATTAGACATTATATTTTACCTTCAGGTTAATCACAAACTAATTGCGCCATATTTCAGTCATTTCTTTGTCTGCAAAATTAATTCATTGCTTTTCCTTTCAAATGAAAAACGTAAAAATGAAATGAATAGTTTTCATGGAACACGTTCACATCAAATGTGTAAAGAATTTGTTGATGAGTCTAAACAGTAATATATTATAAGGATGGATATATACTGTAGAGAGTTAAGGAAAAGAAGAAAAACAAGTATTTTTACCAGTTAGTATTGATTGAAGAACTGTAATTTTCCATAATTACTGAACTATTGGGGATTTTTTTTTCTGTAGATACCAGTAGTTGTTTTTGTCCTGTGTCTGTGGTAAAAGTGTTTTACTTTTAGATTTAGCATGCGGTTTCGTTTTAGATAAAGGGAGATAATTCAATGGGACATTTCTCAATAGACAAGGGAAAGTAATGCTTTGTTAAGGGAGATTTGCAACAAAAAAAGTAGATTGATCAATACGTGTTCATGTGGTTGTCATTCTCCAATTCATGTCAAACGTCATATAGTTGTAGTATTTTTAACTGTTACTGAAATTCTTGAGAATTTATATATATACACAATTATTCAAGAATAATGACAAAAAAAATTGTTATTTAGAGACAAAGTATGGCCTGGTTTGATTGCTGGTCTTTGTGTTTTACAGAAGTGGGGATGCAAATGAAGCCAGACTAGCAATGGAGGTAAGCAGGATTTTGTACTTATTTCAAATATAAGAAAGTGTTTATGCCAAGTGTGTAGCATCGGCAATGGATCAGTCTGACGAAATATCACTTTTTCATGTTGATAAATCATCATATTCACCTGAAAACAGGTCGATAATTGTAGAACTAAAGGATGATTAAAACGATTGAATGGAATGATGGTATTTTTAGTTGGATTTTCCTTTATGTAATCTGGATGATTTTATGTAAAGTTATTTGTAAGTGTTTAGCGGAGATGATGTGTACTGGATTTTTTTTCACGTAGATAAACCTCATGTTACGATTATTTTGCTTGGTCATGATTTTACAGGAGGCCGCCAGGAAGAAGAAGGAGAAGGTGGAGAATGAGATTGCAGAGTACGAAGAGATGAGGCGGGAACAGCGTGAGAAGGAGGCTGATGACCTGGATCAACTTCGTCAGAAGAGGGTGAGTAATGTTTACAATATATATCAGGTAAATTTCATTAAAACATTCCTCTTTATTCCATAGTTGTTAACAATGTGAACAAAACTTGCAAACTTCCTATCACATATTATTAGATACTCCATTTTGACTTGATACCATTAGCAAGAAGAGGAAAAGTTCAACTTTCAACTGCAGAGATTTTATTTTGAACAAATTAGTAAATTGAATGCTATTAACTAACTAATGCTCCGTATATTTCACCCAGACATAAACATATGGCTTCACATGACTTGACAGATTCATGACACAATGAATATAACATGGCATTTTGTTGATTCATGACAAAATTAACTTTTTTGAGTGTTGGTTGACATGATCAACGATCCTTAATACAATTTATTACAAACTGAACAGATTTAATATGTATTTGTTTGATATCTATCACAGGAACAAAGGAAGCAAGAGCGGATAGAGGATGATAGACGGATGTTGGAGATCAGGAAAGAGGAGGACAAACGCCGCAAGGCAGAAGAGGTCAGTGGTTGATATGTAACCCTGTGTTATATAAAATTATGATCAGTTGTAATGTATTACTATGCTGTCAATTATCACTAATTTGAATAAGACTAAGTTCATATTATATTTATTATAGTAAGTTAAAAACTAGTATCAATTAATGGGGAAAAATGAAATGTTTTTAGTTTTGGATCATTTGATAAATTGATAAAAATGAGCTTTTGTAGAATTTTGTTTCTTGCTTAATAAGAGAGGTCTCTTTCAGAGATAGGGCTGTTGATAAAAGGTGGTCTCTTTAGAGAGGGACTGTTGATAAAGGGTGGTCTCTTTAGAGAGGGACTGTTGATAAAGGGTGGTCTCTTTAGAGAGGGACTGTTGATAAAGGATGGTCTCTTCAGAGAGGGACTGTTGATAAAGGGTGGTCTCTTTAGAGAGGGACTGTTGATAAAGGGTGGTCTCTTTAGAGAGGGACTGTTGATAAAGGGTGGTCTCTTTAGAGAGGGACTGTTGATAAAGGGTGGTCTATTTAGAGAGGGACTGTTGATAAAGGGTGGTCTCTTCAGAGAGGGACTGTTGATAAAGGGTGGTCTCTTCAGAGAGGGACTGTTGATAAAGGGTGGTCTCTTCAGAGAGCGACTGTTGATAAAGGGTGGTCTCTTTAGAGAGCGACTGTTGATAAAGGGTGGTCTCTTTAGAGAGGGACTGTTGATAAAGGGTGGTCTCTTTAGAGAGGGACTGTTGATAAAGGGTGGTCTTTTTAGAGAGGGACTGTTGATAAAGGATGGTCTCTTTAGTTAGCGACTGTTGATAAAGGGTGGTCTATTTAGAGAGGGACTGTTGATAAAGGGTGGTCTCTTTAGAGAGGGACTGTTGATAAAGGGTGGTCTATTTAGAGAGGGACTGTTGATAAAGGGTGGTCTCTTTAGAGAGCGACTGTTGATAAAGGGTGGTCTCTTTAGAGAGGGACTGTTGATAAAGGGTGGTCTCTTTAAGAGAGGGACTGTTGATAAAGGGATGGTCTCTTTAGAGAGGGACTGTTGATAAAGGGTGGTCTCTTTAGAGAGGGACTGTTGATAAAGGGTGGTCTCTTTAGAGAGGGACTGTTGATAAAGGGTGGTCTATTTAGAGAGGGACTGTTGATAAAGGGTGGTCTCTTCAGAGAGGGACTGTTGATAAAGGGTGGTCTCTTTAGAGAGGGACTGTTGATTAAGGGTGGTCTCTTAAGAGAGCGAATGTTGATAAAGGTTGGTCTCTAGAAAAGGGCTGTTGATAGAGGGTGGCCTCTTTCGAAGGGGACTTAAAAGAAGTGGTGATCTTTCTAACATACTATGAAATAATATAATTGTGTTGGTTTGAATTTGTGACACAGGAGGAGAGGAAGAGAAAGAAACAAGAAGATGAGAGGAAGAGAATCGAAGCCAAGAAAGCTAAACTGAAGGAGATGGAGGAGAGAAAGAAGATGTCGAAGACACCCAACTTTGTCATTACAAAGAAGGGAGCCACTAACTTGGTGTGTTGAGTGAATCATTTTTAATGAAAAAGTGACTACTGAAGTGTTAAATAAATACACCTGGAGTTGCTACATTTTGTCATGTTGATAACATTCTGACATCTGTCAGTCTTTTTATTTTGAAATCTTATCTTCCATTTGGCATCATAGTTCTTTTCATGAATTTGTATTGTTTCCAAGATAACCACGTTTTCCAGATGGCAAGATCAGTAAATCTTATAATAGCTACTTTTCAATTTGTAAAAGACAATATGGAAACCTTTTTGTTTAATTTTCAAATTTTAAATAAGCAAAATATTTTTCTTGATACAATTTTGAATTTAACAAACTGAAGTTAAATGAATTCTTTTTAATTAGTTTTCGATTATGATAGCCTTTAATATTTTTCGATGTTGTTTGATGAATGTTTCCTACATTATCAACCCAAAAGAGAGGTAGCACATTAACAAATATTGATCAAGAATTTTGAATTTTCCTTAATGGTCATGCTACAAATCAAGGGATTTTCATGGAGATAAATACTTTTTACAAAATGTTAAACTCAATGGCCTTTTATGGAATAAATATGACGGACTGTTGTTGTATACGTCACCAGGAGGAGGCTAGTAAAGACATGGCTAAGTCCAAAGAACAGTTGGAGGAGGAGAAGCGTGCCATCCTTGCCCAGCGTATCCAGCCTCTGTCTGTAGATGGATTGGACTTGGCGGCCCTGGCAGAGAAGGCAACAGAGCTTCACAACAAGATCAAGAACCTTGCCAACGACAAGTATGAGTTGGAGGAGCGCTTCAAGAGCCAGCAGTATGACGTAAGTCTAATATAAACAACAACAGAGCGATGGTCACCTGTCTGGGACATAGAATTATGGAATATTTCTTATGGATATAACAGTTTGATGACTTTTTGTCCATGGCTGAAATTGAAATGTGTCTGGTGCATGTAAACATAGAAAGTCCAGAATCAGTAGTTTCATTATATGATTTTAATTTCAGATGATTGAACTGGCTGAGAGGGCTAGACAGATGAACAAGGGGTAAGTAAGAACTTCCTAACAGGGAATAATAAAATTGCCTCAATTTATAATCAATTAAAAGTTGAATGGGTCTGGAACCTTCTTTTTTTATTATCTCCCCTAAGACTTGTGTTAGTAAACGTCTCATTTGTAAATAACATTGTGTCTCCAACTGTTACAGAAAGAAGAGGGCTGTCCAGGTTGATGACTCGTAAGTAGATTCCATGTGACTTACCTCCCTTGTTTGACGAATTATATCAGTTGATGGAGACTGTCAATATAATTAATGTCCCTGTTATTTCATTTTTTGCTTTCTACATTATGGCTGTTAAATATCTCATTAAGAAAAAATATATTCATCTGAAAATTATTAATGCATTACAAAACATTTTCATGGACCTTTTTAAATCAATTTGAAAATTTGAATATATCAAAAATTTACGATGTATACAGTTTGATAAAAGAATCAGATTTTAATATTGTTTTGAGTTTTAACGTTTTACATTTTCTTTGATAGATTTGATCCCATGGCAGAAAAATACAGCAGCGCTCCCGTAAGTTTGTGTTCCAAAAACAACATATGTCCCCTGCCACTTATCAGTGGACTGTTCCCTCTTCTTGTGGGTGATTAATAACATCACATTGATAGGTTCAAAAGGATTTAGAAATATGGTCAAAAATATATGCTGGTGCCAGTAATTCACGTCTGAAATCCAAGGATTCTGTTGCCAGTATCCATAGCTTCTCTATACCTTTCAAGACTTCAAAGCAAAATTGAAGACTTGTTGCGGTTTGATTGGTTTCAGACAAAAACACCTGTCCAATCATCAATGTAGTATATATCCTTAAAGCTGTTTATTTTACCATGATGCTGATTCCTTTTATCCCTGACGGGTCCATCATACCACTGAAGAGTTGGTGAATTAAGAGCCTTTGAAGTTTTCCAGTCCTATCCAAAAAGGACAGATAGGTAGAACAGAAACCTTGGATTTTAACAATGAGTGTTTAATGCCCCCGCCATGAAATGGCTTTTTCAAATGATTCATTTATTTAATGTTTATGAAAATTATTTCTGGAAAGTAAATTAGACTATTAATCGCTATCTAAATGTATTGGTCTTTAATGGTAGTAGACACAGTTCATGTTTAGCTTTACATCATTTCATGACAGAATTGGATGACATTTAAATTTTTCCAGCCAAAGATACAGGTAGCAAGTAAATTTGAACGTAATGTGGATAGACGAACTTTTGATGAACGGAAAAACTTGTTTAAAAAGGTAGGAATGTGTACTGTATACCAATATATGATAGTTATATAACTGTGTATCCTTTTTTTCTCTCTCTCACTCTGCATCCGTGTATGGGCACATCTATAAACTACACACTGACGATGCTGATACTCTATGAAACCTGCACATTTGACCACATTTTTCTCCATTCCTGCACCACACATTCTACACCTGACGGATTCTACGACAATTTTGTGCTACTTTGGAAACCAATCTTGATGAAAATTTCAACAAATAAACACTGATCATGTGTGTCACTGTGGATTCTCTCTTAAATTTATCAACAATGTGTATCACTATGGAAACATTATCATGGCTACCAATGAAAATCAACTATCAATAATGGAAACTTGCATTATTGTTTCCATTTGATTCATTGTGAATAATATCACTTTTTAACTTCAAAATATTGCTGTTTATTCAAAATGATTACAAACTTGATGGAAATGGAAAATGACGATTTTTGAAACCGATGAATTGAAAACCCGATGGAAATGGAAAATGGATCTTGAACTTGTGTTTGGAACTAAATACAATACAGCCCAAAGTTCAGATGTACAGCAAATATGAGAGACACACTGACCTTAGATCATACGGTAACAGGGTAGATTATTTCGAAACAAAAGCCAAAAAAATAGAAGCCGAATTGGCAGTTGGTAAGAAAGATGATGAAGACAACCTTTTGGAGACAACGGGAGAAGAAGTAGCAGAAACTCCAGAAGGCGAAGCTGAGGCTGCACCTGCCGCAGAGGAGGAATAGAGGTCATCAGATCAAGGTCATAGCCTTGGGGGTCAACAGGTGACCTTTGGTTGTTGTGTGGTGACCTGAATTTGTTGTGTGGTGGAATAGTGATCGCTAGAGCATGCTATCACTCCTCTTATCGCCATGGAAACATCATCCAGTCACATCATTGTAGCATGTCCTTTTAGATACAGACCATTTTACCAGGTAGCTGTTCACTATCTCCTTAAATTATTGATTTGATGGAGACTCTTCTATCTCGATACAATGTAAAATGAAATATGCTCATCCTAAAATGATTTGAGCAAGATATTTTATAAATTCCATATTAATGCACCATATTAACCAAAATTTCCAGACTGAAACAGCTATTTTGTTATTTTAAATGCTATTTGTCTTCATAAATTATGGCATCTGCCAATCAATTTTTATCTGTTAAGGAGTAAGGAGATTAATCCAATTTAAACAATTACTTTGAATTAAATGTATAGCTAAATAAATCACATGAAAAGCATTCCAGGAATATTTCCAGATTGAAGAGTCTTCACCAAACGATGGATAGTTGTTTGATATATTCTACAAGGGTGAAGGTCATTTCACAGTAGTGGGGTGGATTGTAATATTTCACTGTAGTGGGGTGGATTGTAATATTTCACTGTAAAGGAGGGGTCATTTCACAGTAGTGGGGTGGATTGTAATGTTTCACTGAAACGGGGCGGGTAGTGATATTTCACTGTAAAGGGGCGGGTAGGGATATTTCACTGTAAAGGGCGGGAAGTGATATTTCACTGTAAAGGGGCAGGTTGTAACATTTCACTGTAGTGGGGCAGGTTGTAACATTTCACTGTAGTGGGGCGGGTTGTAACGTTTCATGGTAGTGGGGCAGGTTGTAACGTTTCACTGTAGTGGGGCGGGTTGTAACGTTTCATGGTAGTGGGGCAGGTTGTAACATTTCACTGTAGTGGGACGGGTTGTAACATTTCACTGTAGTGGGGCGGGTTGTAACATTTCACTGTAGTGGGACGGGTTGTAACATTTCACTGTAGTGGGGCAGGTTGTAACATTTCACTGTAGTGGAGCAGGTTGTAACGTTTCACTGTAGTGGGGCAGGTTGTAACGTTTCACTGTAGTGGGGCGGGTTGTAACATTTCACTGTAGTGGGGCGGGTTGTAACATTTCACTGTAGTTGGGCGGGTTGTAACGTTTCACTGTAGTGGTGTGGGTTGTAACGTTTCACTGTAGTGGGGCGGGTTGTAACGTTTCACTGTAGTTGGGCGGGTTGTAACGTTTCACTGTAGTGGTGTGGGTTGTAACGTTTCACTGTAGTGGGGCTGGTTGTAACGTTTCATGGTAGTGTGGCGGGTTGTAACGTTTCACTGTAGTGGGGCGGGTTGTAACGTTTCACTGTAGTGGGGCGGGTTGTAACATTTCACTGTAGTGGGGCGGGTTGTAACGTTTCATGGTAGTGGGGCAGGTTGTAACATTTCACTGTAGTGGGGCGGGTTGTAACGTTTCACAGTAGTGGGGCAGGTTGTAACATTTCACTGTAGTGGGACGGGTTGTAATCTTTAACTGTAGTGGGACAGGTTGTAACATTTCACTGTAGTGGGGCGGGTTGTAACATTTCACTGTAGTGGGGCGGGTTGTAACATTTCACTGTAGTGGGGCGGGTTGTAACATTTCACTGTAGTGGGGCAGGTTGTAACATTTCACTGTAGTGGGGCGGTTGTAACGTTTCACTTTAGTGGGGTGGGTTGTAACGTTTCACAGTAGTGGGGCAGGTTGTAACATTTCACTGTAGTGGGGCAGGTTGTAACGTTTCATGGTAGTGGGGTGGGTTGTAACGTTTCACAGTAGTGGTGTGGGTTGTAACGTTTCAATGTAGTAGGACAGGTTTAAACGTTTCACTGCATGTAGTGGGGTGGGTTGTAACGTTTCACTGTAGTGGGGCGGGTTGTAACGTTTCACTGTAGTGGGGCGGGTGGTAACGTTTCACTGTAGTGGGGCGGGTTGTAACATTTCACTGTAGTGGGGCAGGTTGTAACGTTTCACTGTAGTGGGGCGGGTTGTAACATTTCACTGTAGTGGGGCAGGTTGTAACATTTCACTGTAGTTGGGCGGGTTGTAACGTTTCATGGTAGTGGGGCGGGTTGTAACGTTTCACTGTAGTGGGGCGGGTTGTAACGTTTCACTGTAGTGGGGCGGGTTGTAACGTTTCACTGTAGTGGGGCGGGTTGTAACATTTCACTGTAGTGGGGCAGGTTGTAACGTTTCACTGTAGTGGGGCGGGTTGTAACATTTCACTGTAGTGGGGCAGGTTGTAACGTTTCACTGTAGTTGGGCGGGTTGTAACGTTTCATGGTAGTGGGGCGGGATGTAACGTTTCACTGTAGTGGGGCGGGTTGTAACGTTTCACTGTAGTGGGGCGGGTGGTAACGTTTCACTGTAGTGGGGCGGGTTGTAACATTTCACTGTAGTGGGGCAGGTTGTAACGTTTCACTGTAGTGGGGCGGGTTGTAACATTTCACTGTAGTGGGGCAGGTTGTAACATTTCACTGTAGTTGGGCGGGTTGTAACGTTTCATGGTAGTGGGGCGGGTTGTAACGTTTCACTGTAGTGGGGCGGGTTGTAACGTTTCACTGTAGTGGGGCGGGTGGTAACGTTTCACTGTAGTGGGGCGGGTTGTAACATTTCACTGTAGTGGGGCAGGTTGTAACGTTTCACTGTAGTGGGGCGGGTTGTAACATTTCACTGTAGTGGGGCCGGTTGTAACGTTTCACTGTAGTGGGGCAGGTTGTAACATGTCACTGTAGTTGGGCGGGTTGTAACGTTTCACTGTAGTGGGGCGGGTTGTAACGTTTCATGGTAGTGGGGCGGGTTGTAACGTTTCACTGTAGTGGGGCGGGTTGTAAAGTTTCATGGTAGTGGGGCAGGTTGTAACGTTTCACTGTAGTGGGGCGGGTTGTAAAGTTTCATGGTAGTGGGGCGGGTTGTAACGTTTCACTGTAGTGGGGCGGGTTGTAACGTTTCACTGTAGTGGGACAGGTTGTAACGTTTCACTGTAGTGGGGCGGGTTGTAAAGTTTCACTGTAGTGGGGCGGGTTGTAACGTTTCACTGTAGTGGGGCAGGTTGTAACATTTCACTGTAGTGGGGCAGGTTGTAACGTTTCACTGTAGTGGGGCGGGTTGTAAAGTTTCATGGTAGTGGGGCGGGTTGTAACTTTCACTGTAGTGGGGCGGGTTGTAACATTTCACTGTAGTGGGGCGGGTTGTAACGTTTCACTGTAGTGGGGCGGGTTGTAACGTTTCACTGTAGTGGGGCAGGTTGTAACGTTTCACTGTAGTGGGGCGGGTTGTAACGTTTCACTGTAGTGGGGCAGGTTGTAACGTTTCACTGTAGTGGGGCAGGTTGTAACGTTTCACTGTAGTGGGGCAGGTTGTAACGTTTCACTGTAGTGGGACAGGTTGTAAAGTTTCACTGTAGTGGGGCGGGTTGTAAAGTTTCACTGTAGTGGGGCAGGTTGTAAAGTTTCACTGTAGTGGGGCAGGTTGTAAAGTTTCACTGTAGTGGGGCAGGTTGTAACGTTTCACTGTAGTGGGGCGGGTTGTAACGTTTCACTGTAGTGGGACAGGTTGTAAAGTTTCACTGTAGTGGGGCGGGTTGTAATCTTTAACTGTAGTGGGGCGGGTTGTAACCTTTAACTGTAGTGGGGCAGGTTGTAACGTTTCACTGTAGTGGGGCGGGTTGTAACCTTTAACTGTAGTGGGACAGGTTGTAACCTTTAACTGTAGTGGGGCGGGTTGTAACCTTTAACTGTAATGGGGCAGGTTGTAACCTTTAACTGTAGTGGGACAGGTTGTTGTGACATCACTGGCAGTGTAGCTGACATGTTAGTAAAATTGCATGCTTTATATTTTTATTCTGCCAAACATGAAATAATTGTTATGAATTAACCATCATTTCACTTTCTTAATTATTTTTTCCATTTATTTCGGGAAAAAAAGTTGGCATGTCATGAACTGATTCATAACTTTGCATGTTACAATTACATTTTGAAGCCTTCATAAACCACAGAATGAAAAAGTAATATTTCATAGAGAAATCATTGTATTTCGTTGTATATGAAGATGCATATTTAGTGCAAAAGATATATATATATATATATATTTATATTTATATGAGCATGTGCCATTAGTTATTACTTTGACAAAGAGTAGGATCTGGTTCTCGTTGTGCTGTGTTCCTAGCAACGTCCCGATTGATTTCCTGTTCTTACATCTGTAAGACAACTCTGTTAGCCTGTTTGGAATTTGATGACTGCTGAAATTAATTTTTGACCGTTGTGTTTTATCTCACAATAACATCATGCTCATCATGCATAACACATTGCAGTTAGTTTAATTGAAATTATTTGAAAATTTCACAAGAGCGCCAAAGGAAGTACCTGTAAAAAGTGTGTTGAATCTGAGAATATGGAATGATTTATGAAAGTGACCAAAGAAGTAAAGGACTGTATGCTAAGTGTTAGAGTTAAAGTGGACTTATTTGATATCATAGATAAATTCATGGTAGATAATTAAAAAATCAAACATGTTATCATTAGACATATTAATTAAAATGCAATAAGATTCACTATAAATGTCAAGGCTTTTAAAATCATTTAAAATTGATAATCAAATTAATTTGTATTGCTTTCTTTCTTGCAGATTGAGTCATAGATGTCGAGAATAAACACCATGTGTATCGTTGCCAAGAGGGTGTGTTACAGGGCGTAGCTTGAGACAGCAAATGTGTGTGATGTCATCCTAGTCACCATAGTAACGACTACTGTTGTCGTTAGCAACAGTGAAGCATTTGTTGTCAGTAGCAACAGTGAATTCATTCATTAGTTAACCCATCATTACGATATTAGTGCAGAGAACTCCATGTCAAGAAAAGAAAAACCAGTGGATACCACCAGATAAAACAAACCTTTTCCCTTGGCCATCAGTGTATAAAGCTTGTAATTTTGTTTCCTCTAATTTAATTAATTAAACATTTTGTGCAGTAGATAACTCTGGAAAAGTTCTAGATTATGTCTTCCTTTTTCTCAAAAAATATAACTGAACAGCGGCTCCTCAGAAAATGGAAGGCATATATAGAACTTTTACATTTTCGGTTGTATATTTTTACTTTCCATATTTTTGCCCATTCTATAGAGACCATTATACAGTACGGAAAGATCATGCAGACACAGTAGGCCTATCATAGGGGCTGGAGGGGTGAACTTCGACCTTCCAGCACCACGGTGGTTTAGCTGGTGTTGTATCAGAGGATAGTCCCTTGTTAGGATTTTATATTGAAAACATATAATGAGAATAAAAGGCTTGGCTATCCCTTCATATTTCTGTGTTGTCTGTCATTTTTTCTGTGACCTCGGGTGACTTTGATTCATGATAACATGTTACTGAACGAGAAACACAAAAGGTCCAGAGGGCCTGCATCACTCATACCCGAATAATTCATGTATATTGCAAAACACTCGTTATAATAATAATAGAATGATAGTTATATTACAAGTATTATTCCTATTTAAGGGCTTCGTTTGAGCCCATGTAAGTTTAGAACTTGTTGTGGTTGTCTTTGGGGGCGACGACTTTGTGAATGACATAGTAGTGTAAAAGTGGAGAGAAATAAAGTCACCTTTCAGACTAGCGGGAATCTCCCTTCAGCTTTGTGTTAATTATAAGATGTTGACCTTTAGAGCGAGAAGTCGCTAGGTCAAGCCCCAGCACGGACAGGTCTATTTGACCAGGGCCCAGTTGCTGAAAAGATGATTAGGGTAATCACAGAATAACAACAATTTCAAAATCCTGATAAAATCATTTATGGTAAAACAAAACTTGACAATATTTTACAAAACTATAACACTCGTCAGCCTCTTCCTACCTGCCCATTTTGAGGAATACAAACAATTAGGTTTTAAAGGAAAGAGGAAATGAGATTTTCACTAATCAAGTAATTATGCAAATCACCTTTTGAACAACTGGGCTCAGGTGTGGTGGGAAAACCAAGTTAACTGATTTATTTCTTTTGACCAATTACTCGATATCTCCGATACTGATGGAACTGGTATTTCTAAACTAAGACAGAAGAAATATTCTTCCCTACACAGCAATACCTTATGTAAGAGGACTGAACTAATACAATGACCTGACTTAAATTCGAGCTCCGGACCCCCCAACCACAGGGGCATGTCTGGTTTTATATTAAAGACGTAGCCAGAAATATCTAAATAATTATGTACATGTAGGTATTTCTTTCTATTTTTTAATATCAGACTTAGACATGTCCCTGTGTCCCAGCTCTAGATGGCTGTTGATTGCAATATTATTTCACTCCAGTCTCCCTCCAAGCTAGGTTCCCTGGTGGCACTTTGACTACAGTCTCGGCTTTATCCGACGTCAAGCTTATCCCATCTGACAGGGCGGTAGCACTTGTAGATCATAATGCAGTCCCCAACGTGGGTTATATCAGTAATTTGTCAGATCATTCAAGGTGTTTTATAGTTAAACCTTAATATTATTTCAAAATGTCACAACTTTCCATCAACAATTTTTTAAGAAGAATAGCGAAAAAGGAAACATGATACATATTGTATATTGGATTATTTTATTTGGTTACAAGTACAAACTAGGATAAACACAGCATCCATGACTAATACCAGAGGACATGTAGTTTTAGAAAAATCTGTTAGTTTAGAGAGCGAAGTTGCTTAATTTAGGAAAATGAATTTAAACTTTGGGAAAAAAAAGATAAATTACTTCAACTGAGCTATGCAGAAAATATCAGTGGGTGTTACCGACTGCACTGCGCCAAGTTGAGATCCCTAAAAATGTCCCAGTGTTCAAAAGTCAACCTGACATTTTTGTAGTAACAACATAGATGACACGGACACCTGATGCCCGATAAATATACACGGAAACAGCAATGTCAAAGCAGGAAGTTATTGTTTGACTCTCCAGGCATCGAACTCCCGATCCACACAAAATTGCCGAGTCAGAAATATCCGCGGCTGTTACTACTGCGCCGAGTCGACATACCTGGACATCCTGCATATGTATAGGGGTTGCTTCCCTTTGCCCAACAGTAAAACTAAAGTAGAACTGGGACAACATGCAGTTAGAACAGTTATTGGACCGTGCGTTGTGAATTTGTGGTTTTTCCAGGCAAAATAGGGCGCATCAGGATCAACGTTAGAATCAAACCATTGACGAGGAAGCTGATCGTGAACTAATAAATGCAAATTACTTTCAATGTTACGGTAAAGTGACCGCAAAGACGGACCCGTTTCCCAGCTTCCCGACAAAAACATAGTTACTTTGGACACGAGATTTTCTGGCCCGAGTTTCCTCTGGCCCGATTCCGATTCTTTATTTTTCATTTTTTTGAACTCATCACAATTACATAAGACATAATACAATATTTACATACACGAACACATTAAATTTTCATACAACAGTAAATCTAATTGAAATCATATCTAATCCCTTGGATTATTGTTGATACATAGTACATACTTATGATTTCAATCAGATTTCACTAATTCACATGCACACCATATACATTCATACCAACATAATGATTGGCATAGTATTATAGAGAGAGAGAGAGAGTATATGAAATTATGGATTTAAGCTGGCAACAACCTTCTTCTGTACATAGCTAAACCAGTATAATTTCCAAGATATACTTCTTTCAAATTTTGTGTGCCTAATGATTGAATCAGTTTGTACATACTTGGATTTTTTATATAATAAGGTTTAAGATATTTTGCTCGTAAATTTGCATAAACATTACATTTGATCAAAAAGTGAAATTCATCCTCAATATCATTATCATTGCAAAATGTACATATCCTATGGTTTCTATCTAAATTCCTGTATCTTCCTCTTTCTATATTCAAGTAATGTGCAGATAACCGAATCATAGTTACATTTCTCTGTATGTTAGTGTCTAATGGCTTATTCAAATATGGCTGATAGTAAGAGGAAGTGATAAGATATTTATATAAATCTCCTGACACCATGTCTAGTGTAGAGGAAACTCGGGCTAAAATGTTCCAGATTGCACCGCGTATGTACGGGACTAGCTTATAGATTTTTAAATGGACTAGTTAGACTTTTTTTTTTTTTTTTGCCCCTGCACCATGGCTATCAAATATTTCTACAACGCTAAAAAAGTAGAAGTTGGACCGATCGCTGGTATCTGGGGGCGATATTTCGTACTGCACAAGGAAGGGGTTGTGAATTTCCCTGTGGTTGACTTTTTCTGCAACTTTTAACAGTAAAATTTACTTATTTTTATGACTTTTCAATGTACCTAATTTTACAAATTCGCTTTTACTTTTCGGTATTTGTGCACCCATCTGTATGATACTCATTCTGTATAGGTCAGATTTTTTATTTCTTTCGTCAAATATTGATCTAGACAACAAGCAATGTACGAAAATCAATTCTCAGCGTGTTCAGCTTTTCTCCTTTTCGATAAAATATTCAAGAAATGAAAATACAAATGCTTTACAACGAAACTAACTCCAAATAATATATGAAGTATTAATTGTGACCAGCGACATAAGTATTACCTAAGCAGGTAATGTTTGAGTCACAAGACATGCATCCCTATTGTTAAAACGACATCGTCATTGGATACGAACATGTGTGATATTGGCGGGATAAAAATCTTGTGAAACAAGCCCGGTCAAATATTGATATGATACACATTTTCACAAATTCATACAGATATATGGTGTCTAATGTCTTGGTTAAAGAAGAAGAAAAAAGCATACACTACCTTTTCCCCATCGGAACGACGGATCCAGCATGTTGGTCAGCTTCGGCAACTTTCTTCGTCCTCTCCTAAAAACTGCACGGAAAAAGTCACGCGAACAGTCGTTGTAATCAGATGCCGGAGAAATTGATTACCTTTGATAAATGAGCATAACCACGAAAACGGTTTTAAAAAGTAGAGAAAACACAATGAAAGCAATCTTTGTAACTTTGGAAATTGCATGTAGTAACCTAGTTACACATAAAAACGTGCGAAAATGTCGTTGTAAATGCAAACCTTTCAAAACTGAGCACGGACATTTTTTTCCCGTTTTCGCCATACCAAAATTAGATATTGGCATACACTGTTGGGGTGTAAATTTTTAATAGAGAAGATTATAATCTTAAAATTGAAATAAAAGTTTATAGTTGATATACGGTTCTAGTAACATTACTAAAGTGATATTTGAGTCACAAGACATTATCCCTATTGTTTAAACGACATCGCCATTGGATACGAACTCCAATGTGTTGACAAGCTGGATATTGGCGGGATAAAAGTCTTGTGAAACAAATGCGTATACTGTAGTCCGGTCAACTATTGATGTATTATACCTTTTCACAAATTTTTACTGATGTATTTGACTTTTAAAAGAATTAAGTGTTATTAAAAGAAGAAAAGCATACACTACCTTTTTCCCATCGGAACGATGGATCCAACATATTGGTCACCTACGGCAATTTTCTCCGTCCTCTCCTCAAAACTGCACGGAAAAAAGTACACCCGAACACTCGTTGAAATTAGATTCCGGAGAAATTGATTACCTATGGTGAATATGTACAGTAGAGAAGACCTATTGAAAAGTCATCTTTGCAACCCTGGAACTTGCATGAAGTGATCTAAAAACACATGTAAACAGTTTGAGAATGTCTGTGTAAATCAAAACATTTTAAAATTTAGCACGGACAATATCTTCGATTTTTCCCCGTTTTTACATCATACCATAATTAGATCTTGGTGTACACAATCTGGTTTCTAATGCGGTTTGGGTGAACATGCTATTAGTAACAAGAAAACACAATCTGCTGGAATGGAAAAAATAAAATCTTGGAGAGAAAAAAAGAAGTTTATAATTTTGAATGTAAAATTAACGTTTTTAGTTAATACACGGTGAAATTTGAGTCACAAGACATCCATCCCTATTGTAAAACGACATCGTCATTGGATACGAACCCCAATGTGTCGACAAGTTGGATATTGGCGGAATAAAAGTCTTGTGAAACAAACTCTTTTGGGATAGTATGGCACCACTTACTCTAATCGTCAGCTCAATTGAAATGACGTGGCTTTTCGGAAAAAAAGAAGAGCATGTTGCATTTTAACTCATATAATTTCCAATAATATACCTTACCTTTTTAAGCAGTAAAGTAAAACAACTGATACCACCTTTTTCATTTTCAGAATGCTGTTTGATGTTTTAATGAATGAGTCACTTCCATCTGTCTTCTGGTTAAAATCTTGCTATTTCAAAACTTTGAAACATGGCTGCCTTTTTTATGCAGACGACACTAAATTAAAATTTGGCGCATGCCTAACAGCAATTTAAATCTCTGACGTAATGTCACGTAACTTTTATTGACAGGTAATATCAATTTCGGGGCGTGGTTTCGCATGAATTCGAATTGAATGGTATTGATGGTGACGCCGTCTAAAATGTTGTTTCAAATAAAAAACCGATATAGATAATAGTAATTCGATCCGAAATTAAATATTATGAGGAAAAACAAGAAAAGAGCAAACAGTGAAACGTATGTCTAGTGACCATTTCTCAGTCACTGCAAGCATTAAAGTTAGTTTTTTTTTTTTTAATTCATTCATCTTAAAATAACGAATAAAAACGTTTTACAATGTATTTTCATGAAACCATCATTTAAACATTTCGCAATTTATTGCCTAAAACTCTTTCTTTTTCGTGATTTTTTACTTTGATGTTGATTGTCTGACGAATTGCAGAGTACATCAAATGCCATTAGAGGAGGGCGGCACCTTTACTCTACCCAGTTATTCGTTTTAAATCTATTAAAAAATAATTTCCAATAAAAAAAATCCATTGAAATGATAATATAGATCTAATTAGGACGTGTGCTATCCAAAAGAGTGAGTCTGAAAGAGCAACATTGAATTGTGTGCCCCTCTCCCACGGATATTATTTTGAACGCAAAGTCAAATCGTTGACAAACAATTATCCCTTTTATATCTCGAAACAATTTAATGTAAATCAGCATTACCGCCGGAGACGTATGTCTTGACGAGATCCTAAATACGAGTTGCCTCCCATCGAACTGCCGGCGCTGGTTAGATATAGACCGAGAATTAACTGACAATTCAAAACTGAGACATATTGTCTATTGAATCGGTTATTTTTAAAAGGATGTATTCAACATTATGCACCATTCGCATTTAAATGCCATGATTATAACAGAAATAGTATACGTTTCTAATTTCAATTCTCCATCGAGGTTTAATTTTGTTCGGTATTGTTTAACGTCCTATCAACGGCTAGTAAGACCCCTCACGCGCTTTCATCCGGGCCAACAAAAGTTATTAATATACATTGATTGTACAATTGTAAAATAAGTTTACATTTTATCAACGGAAGCATATATACTTACCCGCGACTCGGAAAAATAATTTAATGATCAATGTCCTCAGAAATTGTGTGAACATGAAATAATTTGTTTTTAGCTGTGAAAATAAAAGTACTCAAAGAAAACACCTATTTGTGGGAGGCAGCCTCTGTAAAGAGTCCTCGCGAATATCTAATGGACATGAAATGCAAACTGCCCCGCCTCTCCCGGACAATAGATAAAAGGGCCGAAGAAGCTCCCTTCTGGGTCCCGAATTAGATATGTGCGGACTCTAGACCCTAACCGCTTTCATCCCGTACAGTGCGCCGTTTGTCAACTGTCCCCGTATGAAGTGGTCGAATTGGATTGCCATCCATGAATTCATAATTAATTTGTTCGCGTCCAGCTTTGTAAACATCACGACCCGATTTAACGACCCACGCTACGCGTTCACGACGTATTTATATTCAAAAGAACACAACAAACTTTACAGTTCCATGATTAAGTCCTTTTTTTCTCTGTGTTATCAATAAGGTTGACAAATTACCACTTCCTGTGCATGCAACGAATCTGTGTTTGTTCAGACAACAAAGCTCACTGACAGTATAAATTTCGTTTTATTTAAAATCGATATCGGCAACACCTTTGAGTTGTTTTGTATATATATCTCGCCTTTCAATTGGAAAATTATAATTTACAAACATGAAACATCTTTTTTTTTAAATGAAAGGAACAAATCAGTGATGTATTGAAATGTTTGTAATGATAAGCGTGACTTGAATGAAGACGACTGGATTTAAATTAACGGCCCCAGGTACAGATAATGGGGAATGATCTGACGGACTTTTGGAATTAGTTGAAAAGAAATTAGACAAGCCCCTCAGGTTTTGAAACTTAGATGTCGCACAAGCCTCCGGAGTCAGAAACTCACCGAGACAAAACTTATAAAGTTCACTATAAAATCTATATAATTTTAATTAACTGACCTCACCCCCATCCCACCCTTTTTTCCCATCCGCATCAACCAGCGTAATTTATATACATGTACGTTGATATAACATGTTTTGTAATTGTTGTAAAATAAATCAAGTTTACATTTTAGAAAGAAATATCATCATTTTACAGCAAGAATAGTTTTTCACGACAGATGACCATTTTAATAACCTTTTCTAGAAATTTTGTCAAATGAGGCATACAAAACCATACAACTTTAATCAATCAAACAAATAATCTATTTTAAAAAGTAACAACATGGCCGCCATGAATCGTAACTTTTTTTGTTTATTGATAAACCTGATTAGTGAGTGGTACACATATTTCAGATAGTTAGCGGAAATTAAATTGTATTATTGCTGTTTGTTGTTAATATTAAAACGCAGAACTGTTAAATCGTCAAAATATTGACGCATGCGATACAATGCAGGGAGTGTAACAATGCTTACCGTGGATAGCGTTTTGCAATAAATACAGGTTTCAATTTACAACCGTTATACCAGATACTGCTAGCAGCACTATTTTATTAAGATGTAATAAAAATCTGTATTCACCGGGTGTGGTCCGTCCTACGATAATTTAGGGTAACGAAACAACATGTTGTTTAATCAGGCTGTGGGTTAACGATAACAACACACAACCGTTTATCTTATATAAGTGTTAGTTTTGTTTATCGTCAGTCATCTTAGTAGAATTTAAGCGAGCATCAAAAGGTTTGCGTTTTGATGAACCACTAGATCTCGAACATCGTGGGTGGGTTTCTGCTAAGCATGGTAGCTGCATTATATAAATTATCAGATAGTATCTACATTTTAGAATGTTTTGTCTTCATCGTCTTCGAATCATCATCATCATCATTATTATTATCGTCGTCGTCATCGCCATCATCATCGTCGTCGTCGTCGTCGTCACAATCGCGTCGTCGTCGTATCAGAATGGATTGTCTTCATCGTCTTCGAATCATCATCATTATCATCGTCATCATCGTGTCGTCGTCGCCGTCGTCGATTCTGTTTCAATTGAAGACGTGTTGTATTATATGTTCAATCAAATACATTTGAAATATTATAAATTATTTCACTCATTTAAGGACTGCACAAATGTCACGGGAAATTCATGAAACACATCTGGTTTATCATATACCAAACCGGTTTAGATAATCTGCCTATTTGAATTGATCAATAAACGGCCGGTTCAAATTCAAAACGTAAACCAGTTAATTCGTGGTCATATTGCATCATTTCTGTTTTTAAATTTTACCTGAGGATTTTCAAAGATAAGATATTTCGGCACATCTATATATAAATCGCCCGGTTATTTGTATAAAACAGGAAGGGGCGTCTAAAAGTGTCTCTCGATTAAGTTGGTCGAGTGGTTGTGAGTGGGCGATACCGACTTATAAGATATACCTGTTGTTCACCTGTCTACAAGTGGGATCACCGAACATGTATTGGATGTAACACTACGGTTATCTGAATTGATTTATACTTTCATTCAAATTACTGTAAAGTTAACCCCTTTTAAAATGATTTCTCAGTCACGAATTTGCATGCACGGAAACGGACAACTTCGATATCCAAGGGTTCCATTCTTTATAGACGATCGTTACCTCGGGAACATCGTGGACTGGAACACAGTTACTTGAGAATTAGTTACAGTCCACATGTATTTGGACATTTCCCTAGTGTGTATAGCACATTTGGAGACGTTATGGGGGCCTAGATTAAAATTCGGTTAAAATGCGGGGTCCAAATACATGTAGACTGTAACTAATTCTCAAGTCCCTGTGGGCTAGAAAAGGATGGTTCTTCTTTGTCGAGTCATCGACCTGGCCCTTCCGTCCGTACGTCCGGCCGTCGGTCGTTCGTCATCATTTACCAGTGTATTCTTATATTCATTACAATCGGGAACCTTCGGCATTTTCCGTAAACGAGGTATTTAAGGGATGAAGATTCCGGATATTAAAGATGCTTTCCTCTTGTGGTGTGTTTTGTACAATTCCGTGGTTTATTTTAGGTGAACAAAGAAAGATGGAAAATACAGACTTGAGAGGTTATAAGACGAAAAGCCAACTATCCTTTGAGGGTGAACGCTATAGTGCTATGTGAAACGTATTTGTATCCTTTCTCAAATATCAATACTGTAACTTGGTGATTCTTTGACTGTCAATTTCGAAATTTGCAAAAATATACTTCATAAACTTCCAGCTCAGGTACTTACAGCTACTGCAAACTTAAACGTTAAGGGGAGTTAACTCGAACACAGTTACCAAGTAAAACACAATTTGAAAAAAAAAAAAAAAAAATCGTAATGGCGGAAAGGTCCGAAAGGTTTTCCGATTTGTATAACCATAGATGGCGTGTTTGCTTCGCTAATCGTGGACAATGTAACTTGAGACTATCTCTGAGATTAGTGAAGAAAAGAAAAAGAACTTTAAAGTCTGATAACATTTAAACCCCAAGTTTACTTTCACAACGAACAATGCCATTTCATTCATATTTTGAAAGACTTGGTTAAAGTTGTGTAGCTTTATATCTTAATGACAGGGAAGGGAAGTAATTATAATATAAATCTAGCTCTAATTAACGTTAAAACGACCTTATATGGTCTTTCTAGTGTCATCTCAGATTTCACAGAATTTTGTGTAATTTATAGGGAGCGTGCGACATTAAATTTTGATTTTAATCAGATAGGATTTTATGTCCATGAGTGGCCTTCGCGAAGGTGTCTATTTCAATCAGAACGTCTCCGAGTCAATAGGTCAACTAGCCGTACAAATACATGAAATATAATATGCTAATCAAAATAGAATTATTGTCAGTTTCAAATAAACTTGTTATGTGCAGTTTCTTTTCGTACATTTCATACATGCGCGTCTTGTGAGTAATCGTGAGTAATTATTAATAATAAATAGGTGTTTAGTCTATCAGACAAAAATTGTGTTGCTCAACTCTCTATGAAATAGAAACAATTCTGTCCTAGGTTGTGTCACGATAACGTTTGGTTCTTCGTGCAGAATTGAATGAATCACAGAACGAAATGCAGTACGCAGATATAATTCATGATTTAAACAGATATTCCATGTTATTCAAATTAACCGATGAAACAATAAGTAACTTTCGTGAAACAGAAATAAAACAATTTCACAGGATTTAGTGGAGGGAATCTACACAGGGACTTGACACAAACCTCGATCTGTATACACATGTATATATAATGAGCTAGTAATTTGTGCCAGGTCTCTGTTACCATGTCGCAAATGAAAAATAATACCACATGATATGATAGTGACGACAAAAGATTTAAACCATCTAATAACCATGTTTGGTCAAAATGGATTCAACGCAAAAGCCTTACTATTAGATCTTTGTATTGATCTATACAAGTTGTGTCAGTCAAAATATATATTTTTCCAGAATAAAAGCTTTAAAAAGTTAAATTTACCAGGTAAGTAATTCACACTATTTAGCTCACCTGTCCGAAGAGTCAGTGAGCTTATGCTGTGGTGAGGCGTCCATCGTCAGGCTGTCTGTCCGGCGTAAACTCCCTATCTGAACAACTTCTTCTCAATGTCAGAGACCTGATACTTGGTCTGTATGACCTTGACCTACATTCAAGGTCACATGTGTCAAATAGGCCAATTGTGTTAACAAGTTCTTCTAAATGCTAAAAAATGCCTGATATTTAGCCTGTAGCATGCTTGGGTAAAGGGCTAATAAGTTTGTTCAAATGAATAACCTTGACGTACATTCAAGGTCACTGATATCAAATATACTAAAACTTTAAGTAACTTCTCAAAAACCAAGAGGCACAAACAGCTAATATTGGCCATGTAGCATGCCGGGGTAAAGGGCTCCAAAGTTCACTCAAATGGATAATCTTAACCTACATTCAAGGTCACAGGAGTCAAGTAGACTGAAATCTTTATATGAATTCTACTAAATAACCAAGAAGCCCTAATATTTGGCCTGTAGCATGTTAGGGTGGAGGGCTACAAAATGTATTTAGATAAATAAACCTACCCAACTCTAATACTTGAATAAAGTTGTAATGATCTCAACGTCTGCCTAATTGACTTCGATCAACTTCAAAGTTGCATTAGACAAACGTGAGCGTTACAGGGCGTGAGGCCTTTTGGGCCTCTTGTTTGAATGTATCCGTGGTAACGAATGACATTGGCCTGGTACAGGGACAATCTCAGGGCTTGGGGCCTTTTGGGCCTCTTGATTGAATGTGTCCGTGGTAACGAATGACATTGGCCCGGTACAGAGACAATCTCAGGGCGTGAGGTCTTTTGGGCCTCTTGTTTGAATGTGTCCGTGGTAACGAATGACATTGGCCTGGTACAGAAACAATCTCAGGGCGTGAGGCCTTTTGGGCCTCTTGTTTGAATGTTTCCGTGGTAACGAATGACATTGGCCTGGTACGGGTGTGAGGCCTTTTGGGCCTCTTGTTTGAATGTGTCCGTGGTAACGAATGACATTGGCCTGGTACAGAGACAATCTCAGGGCGTGAGGCCTTTTGGGCCTCTTGTTTGAATGTGTCCGTGGTAACGAATGACATTGGCCTGGTACAGAGACAATCTGGCAGGAGATGTAAGTAAACAAACAACTGTCAAAATATGATATATGTTATAGATCGTTTTTATCCTGACAAGAATTGTTTGTATATACATTACATATATCTACGTGTACGGACATTTAGCCGAACTATCCAAATAAACATGTAGCTGTAGTAATTATTTTCGCACTGGTATGATAACCAGCTGTTTATTCACCAAACTGCTCCCTGTGAACTTCAACTTCACGGAAAGTTCCACTGGGAAATATTCTGTTTTTAAAAGTACATCCCCGTTGATAGCGCGATCGCAGTTTCCATATTGACGTTGTCATAGACTAATTGATCGACCAGGTTTTGTAAAACAAAAATTACGCGTTTCTTTTCCAAAATGTATGTTCTTAATACGTAAGGGAGTGATGAATTCAAACTCTATTCCTGCTGACACTCAAATAAGGGGCCGCGATATCTGATTCGGTCAGAGCGCCAGCCACGTAATCTCGGGTAAAGATTCGAGATGAGTGGTTTGACGCTCCGTACCCGTGTCGGTTTCTCGTGTTTCTTGGAAAGCTGAGAAACAGGCCGGCCTGTGTTGTCGTGGCTGTGTCCTTGGGCTAGACACTTTACCCTTATTGCTATGGATGGCATGCGACCGGCCTTCCGTAGTTTTTTCAGTGCGGTAGTCACCAACTACTACAAGGATACCCTACCTCAAAATGACACTGACTATTCACGGGGCGATAAACCCAACAAACAAACAAAACTTCCGACAAAAAATGATATCAAATGAATGTTCTTATAATATATGGAAATTAATACAAAGACTTAAAAAGACGATTATTCACTTATCAGTAAACAAAACAATAAGTATCGTTGGTGATTAGATGTATGTTTTCTCATTTGTTTATGTGTTTGAAATTCTCCCTTTTATGTGTTGTGAGCTCTGCACTGTGCCTGGTAACCGAGTGAGGGGTAAGTATATATATATAAGCTACGTGTATGAGTCATAACCACGGTCCCTCCATTTAGCAGGAGTTCTCACGGATATAGGCGTTACAAAACGTACCGACTGACCAAAACAAACTAAAATGGGAAATCGTTCGTCAGAAAATTCTCCGAAATGTTGATGGAACAAAACCGCTCGATGGTATAGTTCATGAACAGTATGACTCGATCAATGAACACTTTTGAAGAAAAAAATTATAGAAATGGCCAAACTACTGTCACGAATCAAACAACGCCGAGGGTTTTGCTCCATTTTCAGCCAAATTTTGAGAAAACAGTACAATTTGTATGCTTCTTATCACCAACGAGGGAAATGACGGCAAGCCGTCCCAATGGCAATGAACACCGATATTCAGGAAACAGGACCATTTTACGAACAACAACATAAAATAATATAAATACTAGCATGTTAACCCCCGAGTGGCGAAAGTTCTACACAGCATAACAGCTTTGCGAACAGATTTTCTCAGACAACCTTGTGACTGACCGATTATTTGGAAATGATCTTGAGCAACAAACCAAAGATCTCTTTGATACTCAACGTATCAGTAAAAACCCAAAAGGAGGCTAGGGGAGGGGGTACGACTCGTCAGCGTCAGAAGGCAGCGTGATAACCAGTAATATTTTAGTAGTTATAGTATACCACACTGCAGCTTATTCTTACATATTCAGTTAATTATTCTCTATTATGAGTTTGTACTTAATTATGTGTAATTTTTACAATGCTTACTTTTACCATTTAACACTTTTGTGTGTTAAGTTTTGTGTATTATTACACATAGCCATCACTCTCCTGATTACGTAGTATTTACTTATGTTGGTGTGTGTGAGAGTGTGTGAAAGTGTGCGGGTGTGTTTATTAGACGTGAATAATTGTATTCTTTGTACATGTATTATTGATGCCTCTATGAGCCGTAAGGCTCTCGGCAAAATAAAGAATCTGAATCTGAAAAAAAGACATACCTCTATGACACACCACCTGAGGGATACTATGAGACAATTCATATGGACAGAGTAGCTGGTGACTACCTCAATGAACAAGATACAGGAGGCCAATAGCAGGCCATCCGAAGAAATTATAGTAAAGTGTCTTGCCCAAGGACACCACTATGACAGCACTGACCGGCCTGTTTCTCGGCTTTCCGAGAAACACAAACCGACACGTTATGGGAACTCCACCACAAACCGTAAGGGTCTTTTTAAAGAAAGGGCAAGTGGAAAAATCCGAATGTTTAGGGTTCACTGATGTTAATACATCTGTGACACTCCCCAGCCTCATTTATATAAACCATGATGTTACAGACCAAATTTGGTTGAAATCTACTTTTGGCGTTAAGGAGAAGTGACGATTTGAAAGTAAAAGTTTACGCACGGCGTACGACGACGGACGAAATATGATCACTATAGGTCACACTGACCCTTGGGGTTAGATGACATAATAAAACTTACACAAATCTCGCATCATTTCTCACAGTAGGTTGATTTGATAGAATTAGATATTAAATGAGCCTTCCGGTGGAAGGCGGAATCCCTCTACTGAGAGATCAATTGACCACCACGACAACACACTTTCGTTTCCCATCCCTGAATACTTCATCGCTTTAACTGTCTTCTCTGAATACTGAACCACGTGACATCTGCGTCATCTGAATTGATCTCTCGAAGGAAGATGATTTTAAAGAATTAACATATTTCGTCTTCCAGCGTACTTAATATCCAATAATATAAATGTATAGGTCAGTTTTAACCTGATGTTAAAAATGCAGACCAATACGGAATCAGTCCACAAAATTATAGACTGGCCCCTAAAGCTAGTTTAAACTAGGTTGAGATAAGCTATTGAATACAGCTAATTAATTCTTTACAAAACAACAAAAAACAAGCAAACAAACAAACAAACAAACCACCATGCAGGGGCTGGTAAGGTTAGTCAATTATGACGGTCAGTCAAGTATTGCACATCAACAAACAAATGTATTGAGCAATATGAAATCTGCAGACAAACTTATAGACCGGTCCGAAATCCGCAAAACAACTTGTATGTCTGTCTGAAATCTGTAGACAAACTTATAGACCTGTCCGAAATCTGCAAAGAAATTTGTATATCTGTCTGAAATCTGTAGACAAACTTATAGACCGGTCCGAAATCTGCAAAGAAATTTGTATATCTGTCTGAAATCTGAAGCCAAACTTATAGACCGGTCCGAAATCTGTAAAGAAACTTGTATATCTGTCTGAAATCTGTAGACAAACTTATAGACCTGTCCGAAATCTGCAAAGAAATTTGTATATCTGTCTGAAATCTGTAGACAAACTTATAGACCGGTCCGAAATCCGCAAAGAAACTTGTATAACTGTCTCAAACCTGTAGACAAACTGAAATTCGTCATGAAATTTATAGATCAGCCTGAAATCTGCCCGTTACGACGCAAGATGTCCGACTCGAACATGACTAAATCAAGGATGCCAATTAGAAATAACATAAAACTTGAATATAAATTGTGTTTAAATAGACATATATATCCTGTTAATGTAATTTTAGTGTTATGTAATCATTCAACCTTTCCAACGCCAACGCTTTTGGATTCCGTGCACGTGAATCATCCCTGTGGCCAGTGTAGGAGTATATTATGCACGTACAGGGAACACGTGCATGTGGTGTGTCTCTGCAAGTAAAACCAATTTGTAGAAATATACAAAACAGGACTACTCATGGAAAAAAATACACATTTATGTAATACGAACTTTGCATGATGTTTTCCACCGGAAGCTAGCCTTATTTTTAGCTCATCATGCGAGCCATAGTTGTCATGGCTGTGTCCAGGCGTCGCCTTAGTTGAGATAAATTACAATGATACTTCAAGGTCATAGAAACTTGCTGAGAGAAAATGGCCATCATTTGTTTAAAATGAATACTCATGAACTATTTCCAATACTTTGGTGAGGGGGGAAAAAAATCAAAATTATTAAAATTCCTCACGACTTCTTAATTAAGAATACCAACAGATACATTCTAGATAGTAGGAGCCATTGCAAGTTAGCCGTCAGCTTCTTCCAAATAACATTGTATCTTTGGTTTGGTTTATGTTGTTTAACGTCCTATTAACAGCCACCCTTAGGGTCATTTAAGGACGTGCCAGGTTTGGAGGCTGAGAAAAGTCAGAGTACCCGGAGAAAAAAACAACCGGCCTACGGTCAGTACCTGACAACTGCCCCCGAAGGTTTCGAAGGGAAGGTTGAGGGCTAGTGATAAATTGTCGGGGCTACCGCGTTATAGACTGGCCCCTGTCTCAAGAGTATTAAGAATTAAAATTAAAATTTATCTTAGATATGTCTGATTCCATGGTACAAACTTGGAGGGAAGGGGGGGGGGGGGGGGGGCTTGAATTAAGATCTAGCTGGGCAATTCTGTATAAAATCTTTAGAGCTGGTGGCAAGAATACCATTGTTGATTAACAGGGATGCGATACAGGCCTATTGGGCCACTTATAAATGTATTATGTCGCAAAAATATGTATCGGAAATCATAAAGCGAAATGCATCACATTAAAATAATAACTTTTCTTTAAAATAGACAAGAAATCAAACATGGCGACGTCCGTAAAATTCACACGCAAAAATAGCGATTTCGTGTTTGCTGTCATCCTTTCTTTCTGTGTGTATTTTTAGCTGAAAAATTCTGCCTGGAACATAAATTGAGTTATCTCGACGTTGCACAGCTTTTTCTCTTAAATTCTTACAATCGAAAGGAAAGTTATGTTTCTGACATTGAAGCTGGCGCTGGTATTGTAGAAGGCATTTGAAATACGCCACTGGCATCTCGTTGAATTAAACTTGATATGTAAGGTATCTTTAAAGTCAAAGCGAGGCTTGGCCTTGTAGTTGGTGGGTGTTATGATTTAATGGACTGAACCGAGATTTCAGATTTCTAAATTTTATGGAATGCGTGTCTGTATGTAACTCGAGTCGGGGTAAATCTCACATTTTCTGTCTCTAATTTAGAGCAAATGGATTCAAAGAAGAAATATACGGTGGAGTTTAATTTCTTAATGCCTGCAAACCGACAATATAGGCCCTATCGCGGATTTAGACCGTGGTGCTGATATCAAAATCTGAGCTTGTCCTATCGTCCCTCGTGTTTACCCATATGTTTTCTCATATAAAACATTGAAATTTTACTGACCTAAAGTGACAAAACTCTCCTTATCTTTCTTAGCCACACTCCGCTACCACCACTACCTTCTCCTCTCCTCCTCTTCATCCCTCTTTTCTCCTCTACCTACCGTCCACGTTTCTATTTTGACGCCCCTTCCCCCATCCCTTCAGCCCCGGCCCCTCTCCGCAATACACTTGATCCCTAATGGCATATAAGTATCCGTATAATCCCTGAAAACAGATAATCTCCTCTAAGATTCTGTCAAGTGGTTTTTAGTTACCGACCCTTAGAGGTTGGAACTCGCCCTAAAGCCAGCTCAGCGTGTGTCCTCTGATCCAATATAAACATAACCCCTTGCCGGTGGTCAGGTGATGGGGCCGTAATCTGGCAGAGGGACACCTGCCCCACTGCAGGGAGTCGACAAGGTTATGTTTTTAAATGACAACTTTTCCTCTTAGTATTTTTGTGTGAATAGCTAATTTTCCCAGACTTAATGGTTCTGATGCCAAATGTACGTTTATATTTATCGTAAACACTTTTCGTGACTTTTTCCTACCAGAGGTCATTGTCCGCTGTGGGAAATTGTAGGGTTTGCAAATGTAGTTTGTGATGTACATTGTATATATGTATCTAGAAATGAAATCGGAGAAAAGAAATACACAGAAACAAGAAATATCTTTAAAAAAGATAAACGGCATAGTTTTAATGCTGGTGTTTAATGTAAAACTGCTGGTGAAATAGATTAACGAACTAATGCGTTTCAGCACGGATAACAAAATTATATCAGTTTGAATCATTTTTGGTGATAATAAGACTGCATTTGAATTAGAAACATAATTTTATTAATGTGTCATTTGAAAAGGTACATCCACATATTTAGCTTGCATTCAATCTTAGCTTTGTTTCGTTTTTAACTGCATATCTGCATTTTGCATTTACCGCTACATTGACCAATCACATACTTCATCTTGACCAGTAACGCCACCTGTCGCGTCTTATCCGGGGCCAAAAGAATATTATACGGCTATGCCGAAAAAATCACGGAAAGATCACAATCACCACCGTCATCTAAAGCCATAACAAGATAGCTATCCCCTCACGTGTAGACGTTTCAACAAAACATAAAAGTTTCAACACAGCATGTTGGGCATTTTCTGGATTCACCAACGTCGATTACACATCCGGGTTAGGGATAGAGGTCAAAACAGGACTCTTTACACAGGATCATGGAGCACAAAAACATATCTAATGAGAACAATTCACATACCAAGAATGATATATCATCCCTTCAACATATCAACATCAAATCAGTTGTCAAAAACATGTATACAATTCTTAGTGGTTAGGTTTGTTTTGTGCCGGAGTACCCTGAGAAAAGCCTCCGGCCTACGGCCAGTACCAGGCAACTGCCCCACGTAGGTTTCGAACTCGCAACCCAGAGGTGGAGGGCTAGTGATAAAGTGTCGGGACACCTTAACCACTCACCCACCACGGCTCCCTTCTTAGTGGCCCTGTGTTCCTACAATACAAACATTTTTGTGGACTTTATTCGTCGAGAGCTTGGACCAGGAAGTATTTAATTATGGTCGCAGTCCAGTCCACCATGATATCTGTATGGTTTAAAAATCCTTTGCATTCAAACTCATTTTGAAAAGGAACCAATCACAGTTTATTTTTAACATTACCGGACTTCAAGTTCCTGTTATTCTGAGACGAGAAGTGGGGGAGTCAAGTTTAGGAACGGGATGCAATTTTAAAAATACAGGATGTGAAACTAGATGTTTGAAGTGTATTACTATTCTGGTTTCATTGCAGTTTTGAAGAATCAATGTTAAACAACTTCACAGAGTATGTTGATGGAAATGAATAACGAAGTTGGCCTTCAACCTTTAATCTCCAGTACAAATTAACCCCCGATTACAGGTTAGCAATAAGTGAGTTGATCTAATTTTAGAATTGT
This sequence comes from Pecten maximus, assembly GCF_902652985.1. Taxonomy (NCBI): domain Eukaryota; kingdom Metazoa; phylum Mollusca; class Bivalvia; order Pectinida; family Pectinidae; genus Pecten; species Pecten maximus. Next base: position 20,709,446 of record NC_047024.1, read on the forward strand.
ATATTTGAATTCCGGATGTACACCCGATTTTAATGGCGTACGTTTCTAATTCTATATTATACGTTAGATGTACGACACACCTAGTTAAGATATATCCCAGGCTAGGCGGAAACACACATTCCTTCACACATTGCTCAAATAAACTCTCCAGTTTCCGGTATGATTTTAAACAAACATTGTATCAGAAACTTTTATTGCACAACTTGCATCTATGTAATGAAGTGGCTGTTGGAGGGGTGAGTTGTGGGAGGGGGAGGGAGAGGGGGTGTAAGGACGAACCAGGTATCCGGCAGCGCCAGTTTATATATCCCCAGCACAGGAAGAGGCTACACCTGCAGAATGTAAGCGGCCAATTAGAGAACTCTTTGTAATTAGGAGATAAATTTCCACATATTGTTTGTTACGGGGACGTCTCAAAATGTGTTTTTAGAATTACAAATGATTATGTGATCAAATATTTCTTGTATAGGCATTTATAAAGAAACGTCAATTGGACACTGGCTCAACCCTGTGGACCAAACAAAATCTGTCCTGAATCAACCATGTCACTAGTAAGTATGGTCAGATTTGCATTCTCTAATAGTCTTCCGATAAATGTGGCGGGTTAAAGTGGCCCGTTCCAAAGATCACTGTTGAGAAACATTTATAAGTTAAAATTATGACGTCCAGAAACTCCAACGAAGGGGTTTTATGCAGTGAAATATAATATACCAAATGTTCACACATTTTAGTTTCGAGATGTCCCCTATATAGGAATTCCATTCACTCATATTTCCCGTCTGGTTAGACACAATGGCCGTATGTTATATATACAATATATATCTTTATTCTTCCGCCCCCATCCTCAGCGGGTGTCTGCCATATTTTGTGTCAGCGGTGTATCTTTATAAAATGCCAGTAAAATGCGAGCTGAATACCACCATCGCCGTTCACATCAAAGGCTGTATATCGCACCACAGGTAGACAATGCGCATGTGCAAATTAACTATTTCCTCGTGCTTTCATTGAACGACTGCATTTTTGATACATCGAGAGTAGTCATACACGCATTTTAAGGATGATTGATATCATGTATTCATGAAGTGGAGTTCATTAGGTAATGACTTCACCATCGCACGCGCAGGAGAACTTCCGGAGAACTTGTGGATGCACAAACACACTGAAAATTCTGCTATGTCTCATAACTTTAAGTAGTAAAACTAAATGCTTCTTTATCATGCGAGGTTCCTTGCCTTTCTAACCTCAGTTCACCACGTCCATTTATAAGGGAGTGCCTTGGACCTTAGAGAAATTTCACGTTCAAAGGCCGATGGTAAAGTGATCTGAATTCATTCGGGGTCAGACAGTCCAAGCCAGAACATCAATTTTGTATGATTGATTTAAAATTACAACGTAGTAAATGATAATTATTTTTTATCTAACATTTATTACAAATGGTTCATAAAATATTCAGATGTGAGTCCTAATAAAGTATAAACGAGTACAGCGTTTCATACCTAATCGAGAGAGTCACGGAATGATCACTATGGCGGTGAACAAATTCCGAAAGATTCCGAATGTAAATGCTAAACTGGATGACCTCTGTGGTTATTATCGATCATTGTGGCAGAAATGAATAAAGTCTGGTCCTATGGTTTTCTATGGTAACATATCTTACGATATCTTAAGTCATTTGATTACAACAACTGAGTTAATATTGTATTATGCTGATTGCCTTCATACTAAATTCCAGGGCCCAGTTTTTCAAAAGGTGATTAGCTTAATCACTTAATGAGTGAAAATCTTATTTCTCATTTACTTCAGTACCTGTGTAGGTATATTTCTTTAAAGTGGGCAGGTAGGAAGAGACTGAGTAGTGTTATAGTTTCATAACATTTGGTCAAGTTAATTTCACCAAAAATGATTTTATTAAGATTGTTAAATTGTTGTTAAATCATGATTAGCCTCATCACCTTTTGAACAACTGGGCCCAGAACAATAACGTCTAAAATTGTAAACTTTATTCATTTTACAACAATTGAGAAAGAAAATCACCTTTGTTGGTACGGCTGGAAGCGCGCGATCGGTATTACTGTGGCCGAGGTGAAAGATGCGTGCGTTACCTCTGCGCCACTCGACAGACGACATTATAAAATTGACATGTAATTTAATTCGTTATCTTGAAATTATCTCTCATCAGAGACAATCTCGAAATCGAAAAAGGAAAAAAATATAACCTTTTTTTCAGACTGAATATAGAGCCACAACGCGTGTCTCAACAATGAAGGGACTATGCAGATATTTTTTTTACGAAACTTACATCTCCGAGTTGTAACGATATGATTTGATACTTGCTAATCTCACGCGATCTATGTACATATGTGAAGTGTGAGTTTGTCTGTTTGACAGCCGAAATCTTACACACGACGTAATGGAAACAAATTAACTTTTAATCTCATAATCTCTATATTTTTTTCTGTCACCGGAAGTCATGTGACGTGTTTGTAGACACGTGACATGTTTATTTTTGCATACCCGATGTGTCACTCATTGATTGGCAGATGGATTCGATTTCAAACAGATATCACTGACATTTGGATTTGGTTGCTTGGTAACCATTACGAGTTCTTATCAGATAAGATTGCATCAGGAAAATCAAACGAAAGTGTTTTTTATCACGTTTTTTATTTCCGGAAACATACAGCCATGAATAGTATTTGCATAATCTACACTATATTGACTTTACTTAAGCCAAATTCCTGCAATGGTTTCTATCAGTAAAAGAAAACTCACGCCCATCTCAATCAGTTCTACCATTAAAACTTTAGATAGGCATAATTCTGTATTTAATATTTTATGCGATTATAAACAATTAATATCCCGGAATATGATAGAGAAAAGTATATTAAAGATTTTAAAGTACATGTGTCCATAAAACATTGAAAGACAACCCTATTGACCTCCTTTCTATGTCATTAAAATTTGTTGAAATTCAAAGAGAGCCGAACGTTCTTTTCAGGTGACGTGGCGTCGTTGTCATGCAAGACTTCCGAAAGTTTTTCGTTTCACCCTGTATGGCATCATAAGAGTCTCCCGAAAGTGTTGTCATAGCACTACCATAGGGTATGCTGAGATATTCTTTGTAATGATTTGGGGTTCACGCATTCTCTGAACCCGATGTTGTTATTCCTCATTCGTTTGAAGCACTTTTTGACAGCACGCAATGATGAGGCAGGAACGAGAGGAGTCAAAACGAGGATTGGAGTGAAGGAGGGCGGGGCAACCTCCTCATCCTATCAGATCTATGTAAGCGGGAGGGTAACCAGGAAAGGAGGTAATGCTCAGGGTTCACGTAGGGAAGTAAAGGAGTTGCACCACGTTTTACAAAGTGGAACAGAAAGAGGAGGGACGGCAAAAAAAATCGAGAGCAATTCGGGGGAGGACATGGAAAGTGTTCTGCTATCAGGGCTATCTGTTATTGTGTTAGGGACACTTGTGCAATGGTTATGGGGACATCCAACAGTGTATAAGAGAGGGCTTGGAGGGAATTTCATATCTTAGATCAAAATGTTACGATGGTCCTGTCGTAAAAAAATGCCTATCGTTAGGTTTTTTTATTCTTCTTAAAATGTCATTTCAGTGATTTTGTTTATTTTTTCTTCTGTCCGTCATAAATCAACACAGTTATAAAAACAGGCAAGGATCACTTACGTCGTGAAGTTAAAACAACATATCCTCTACTCAGGAGTTCGTGAGATAGCGGTTCCTTACCTCCCCCAAACATCGAGGATGTGATTTATATATGTGCATGCAGAAAAAATATAATCACATCTTAAACTGGGCATGACCGCATGTGCTAGTTACAAGAAGCTTGCAAATATATAGACAATGTTTCTTTTTCTTTTCTGAGCAAATAAGTACCAAAACGATGTTGACCTTTGACCGCATCCAACCTCCTCGCAATCGTTTAATGTTTTTGTGTATTTTCTCACGGTCCTATTTATATATATATACACGAGCGAACATATTTTCTGTCGTCCTTACTAACAAACACACACACACATGTCCATATTTCACACAAAATATCACAGATTGTGAGGTTGTTTAACGAGTCCCATATTGTCTCTAAATCTGCATTCCTATCGCTTACCGCGCATGCGTCCTAATCACAAGGTCATGGAAGCAGTGTTGACTTTGCTCACGAAATCGTTAGCTGGACTTTTAACAGAAGCCAGCACCAGCAAGAATGTGAAAAATGAAAATGAACTTTGAGAGTGGTTGTTATTATATTGGTCTTTAGTATCTCGATATAAGCCGGTTGGCTATTTTGACCATGGCTCTGAAGCATATTGTTTAACTTAGCATCATCTTATTTTCCGCTTCGTCGAAGTGTTTCGGTAACAAAGAACTCCCAATAGTGGCCGACAAATGATCAGGTTTGATTGAATTACTCAAAATTACTTCTGACAAACAACAGTGGTTGGTAACATGTAATAAGACACCTATGAACTAGAGAAAACTTTACATCCATTTAAAGTCTCTAACAGTATTGTTAGCTTTCTCCATAGAAAATATTTCCATCAACTCTTTCGAGAAAATTATCACGTTTCACTGACTCAAAGTAGAAGCTCAAATATCAAAAGCAGTATTGAAAAATAACAACCCAATTACAAGCTAATATCGTTGTAATTTGGGAGTTTAAATTTGTTCAACATCAATTAAAGACAATTAACAAAGCCACGCGAGATAATATTAATTTGAATATTTCGATGTACATTTGTAAATAAAATATTTAAATTCAAATCAAAATTTAGAAATTGACAAAACATATTACGGTTGAAATTGAAATTGATGATATCAAGATAACAATGTCGACGGAGATTACGGAAGCGCCACCTGGTGGAGGTTAGACGAGCTATCCGTGTTTTGTATATAAATGTAATGGTTCTTGTTTATACTGAACTTGTTATTGCAGATACATCTTACAAGTTCGAGGTCATCAGAGGTCACGACCAATGTATCTGTGAATTTTGTACTTGAGGACCTCCATTTTTTGTTTTCTCTTTCTTTCTTTCGGGAAAAAAAAGATAAAACTTAGAATATTGATGTTTAGAAAATTTTCATAGAGATTCCTGTGGCTTTTTGATATTACAAACATTTATATAGTATTTACTTTTTGTTTTCCATCAACAACATTAGATAATACTAGATATATTTGGTAGATACTCATTTTAAGATTTTTACGCTTAAAAACAAGAAACATGTACTACTGAGGTTCGAACGTTAACAAAAATTGCTTTATACCGAGACGGTTTAAAAAAAAATCTAAATTGAAAATCTGATTTAGATGGACACAAAAGCACGTGATACTCCTGAGGTTCGAACGTAAACAAGAAATGGATTTATACCGAGACGCTTAAAAAATCTGATTTAGATGGACACAAAAGCACGTGTCTCTACTCCAGACTGTATGGAGGGTAATTATAATTCTTTCAAATGAGGAAGTAATAATGTATTGCATTATATTCGTAAATAATGTCGAACAAATCTAGAAAGATAGGAGAATACATAAGATCAATCGGAACCATTCAAAATGTGTTATCCAAAACCCTAAACCAATCAGAATACAGTAAATGAAATTAAATATGACCCCCACTACTGAACCCGGCGTTAAGGTTGAATGAGAGAGGCTTATGAGAAAGTTGAAGGCAATCTTTATCGAATCCATAAATTCCGCATAAAAGATATGATATTGTAAACAAACAACAAATATGGCAGCTTTACCCATTCAGGCTTCCAGTTCCATCACACTTCCCTGTCAGAATACTACTATTCCAACCATCTTCCCTGATCTTTGAAAAATAAAACCCAGAAATACACGCGCATTCATACTTCGATATAATGCAATTTCTATCACTAACATATCTATATTTTCCCTTTTATTAATAATTCCTCTATTTGGCGTGATTACAATCCTCCTTTTAATGCCAATGTAAAAAACCTTGCTAAAAAGTGGCCAAAGTTTAATGGCTCGTTTGTTATTACAAATGTAGTGGGTTAGTAGTTATCACAACAGCCGTGGTCATACAAGAACATGTGTTCATGGGCACCAAGAGAAGAAAACAGGTTACCAAAGGAAAGAACAAATGAGGAAGAAAGGAAAACACGGGAAAGAATGACAGGATGAAGATCCCTAAGTGTTGTAATAGGGGCAGCAGCTTAACTGTGTTTCTTTCAATATCCATTCTGAAGGGGCTCACTTTTAGTTCTTCTACCGACATGCAGTGGGACTAACACAAGGTTTCCCTAATGACCCATAGACTGAAGACAAAGAAGAAAGCACCCCTACCCTGTAAGGGCCCCACAAATAGTTGTCTTTTCAGGGTTTTCCACTGAATATCATACATTTCATTCGTGTGAGAGAATAAAACATGTTTGACTAGGTATTTAGGTGCACTATGTTGCTTTGTAGCTATATCACCATAGGGTTGTATTCCAAACAGCAATTTCTATTCATCAGAACTATGAAATGACTGCTGTAAAATTGTATAGAAATATGATATTCAAATAAATGCTGCCGGCAGGTTAATAAACAATAGCTATAGTTATACCATACAAAAATGTTTGGTCGTATTTCATTATGAACGGTTGAATGAAAAACAATTCTTCAGTTTAAGAAATATCTTTCCGCATGCTTTACTCCGTTTTCCTCCATGCTGGTGGTCCGGGGACGCTATCCCTTCACCTTGGTCCGTTCGACGGAAACTGATACGAGCAGACGAGCATACACCCTGACGGAAGTCAACGAGCCATGACGGAAGATGGGTGACTAAGAGAGCTAACTACAATATCGCCATTCCTTTCTCGACTTTCTAACATTGCTAGCATTGATGCGTGCGTTATAAAGCTTACACAAAGTTGTAGAAATGATTATTTGAACCGCGAGTTTCTTGTGATGTAAATGATCCATCCACTACGGCATGACAACTATGTATTTCCGGTGATCTCGCTGAACTGTCCGGGTATCAGTTTCAAAGTAAACATGGCGGAAGAGGAAAGTGGAAACTATCCGAGCCTGTCCACCACGACTTCTTGTGGTGTGATCGCAGCTCGGCGGCGAGAAAGTGCAGAGAAGTGCATTGTTGTAGGTTCAGATTATTGGTTGTGCTGAGAAATAAAACCCACCTAGAATCTATCATTTCATCAAAACTAACAGTTTTTATATCTCATGCTAAAAATCGTGTTTTTAAATGGCATGTCTAGTCAATAAAAAAGGTAACAATACTTTGTGAAATCACACAAAGCGATCTCGGGTGGCTAGATAACGCAGACACGCTATTTGAAAGTTTGTAGATATATCGTGTCCAATAGATATTTTAAAATGTATGGTATATCGTACTTCGAGCACATGTCTACCAATGAATGGCCCGGAGATCCATTTGACTGTGTGTGGAGACTTCAGGACGAGTATAGGACATAGTACACCTTCAGGTCCTAAAAATCAGTCTTATTGTTCTTCAAGTTGTCTTTTGGTTTTTTTTTTCTTTCTTTGTTTCTATCTATTTCTTTCTTTCTTGTTTCTTTATTCTTATCCAACTACTTGATTTTTTTCTGACATGACACTTTCCTTGTATTTCTTTTTATCTGTATAGTTGATATACTTTCTATCCGGGTATTTCGCTTTTTCAATTCGAGTATTTCACTTTTCTATCCGGGTATTTTACTTTCTATCCGGGTACTTTATTTTTATCCGGGTATTTCACTTTCTATCCGAGTATTTCACTCATGTTCTATCCGGGTATTTCCCTTTTCTGTCCGGGTATTTTACTTTCTATCCGGGTACTTTATTTTTATCCGGGTATTTCACTTTTCTATCCGTGTAATTCACATACTATCTTGGTATTTCATTTTTCTATTCGGGTTGTACATGAGCCGAGACGTGATGTGTTGAAATGTATCAGCGGCAGTAGTTAAAAGTTTAATTAAATTATAACAGCATTTTCAAAAATGTCAAAATTTCGCAAAACTACGGGCGGTAGGATTTAATTTCTAAGTTATAATCAGAAACAGGAAAATGTATATTTTATTTGAAGACGAAAAAAAAAAATATAATTTAGAAAACCTGACTTAGCTTAGAAAACATGGTTTATAGTAGAGGGTGAAAAACTATGACTTTAATATTCATAATCAAAATCGTTTCATACAAGTACACTAGAGTTTGAAGATTTAATAAATTCAGTCATAATATTTTTGCAGAAAAACCGCGACTTCTTTAATTTTAATCAAAAACAGAAAAGGTAAGGTTAACTTAAATGTTGAACCACTAATTACATTCCTACAAACGTCAACATGTTAATTATACTTTAAAAAATCCATCTGTCACCGTTTGATACCAGGGAATGCCAATATGGCGGCTAACTGTCTCGTGAGATCTCGGCCTTGACGTTACAACATGTTATGAAAAAAAACAACTCACAAAGCTTATTCGGAAATGACCTTGACACGAAAAATCTTTAACAAAGATTAGATATAAACATTTTGGGACTAAAAATGTTATTTCAAACAATCAAACTAAGGGCAACAGTAGTGACGCCGAACAGATACCAAGCTACTGACTGAAGTTCCATATCATCAGTTATTCCCGAAATTTTTTTCGGCGAAATAATAACTTCGTTTGTAAAATTGTTTTGTTAATTAGATTGTAACTAGTATCATAACTTTAATTTAGCAAGCTAAATCGATCGTTCTAATGAAAGTTTAAATTCATCGAGAAATGATGTGCTCCTTTATACTTTCAGTCACGGAAGGAAGCTTTTTTTGTGTCTCAAACTACTTCCGGTTTCATTACACTTGTATATGTTTGCACTTTGTAAAGTTTCGGTTTTGTTTTGTTATTTTTGACGTATTTTGATCCGGATGTCCCTCTTCTAGATAAAAGCTCTTCCCTGTCTTTATCAAAGTAATCTTCTATATGATAACATGTTGATGACTCATGAATTAGAAGGCCATCAATTTATATAAATGTTTGTTTTTACAAAGATGACATATCTTTCCGTAATTGTACTTTTTCATTTCAGAAAGATGGTATAAACTTTGAAGAAAGTCTTTTTTATTTTATATACTATTAACACAGACTTATATTTGATCAGTTCTATATCTCCGCTATGAATGAAAAGATTAGGTAGGGAAACCTAAAATCGCCATTGCATCATTTTAGATCTGTAACGAAAAAAAAAATATAAACCAAAAATGAACTAAACTGTCGATCATCATCATCATTATCATCATCGATTCTTACCATCATCCTTATCAATAATCAACATTAAGTCACCGCCTTAATAATCACGTGACCATATCATGAGAAGTATGAGTAAAAAGAACTTAAAAATTCAAGTAATTAATTTCTATCTTGAAATTTTATCTTTTTTTCGTTCCTGCTTTATTGCTCGTGGTAACCTGAAGTGAATATATCCATTGAGGACATGTTTGTGAAGTTTTGCCTCATTAAACGGATAACTTGTATGTCCCTGTATCAAAGGCAGGTCAAAGACATCTGTGAATGTATGTGGCCTTTATGTAAAGCGTCCGTTGTTCTTAGCCCGAGGAGGGGTCGTAGAGCAATAACAGAACAACTGGTAACTGGAAACAGTTCAAATTACTCAAGTTCCGTCATTTTCTTGACATTGGTCACTGCGAATACTGACATTTGCTGTCAAAAAGGAATACCTTTCATGAAATGTAATATCTTACCTTTATGTTGATGATTTGTCGCAATTTTGAAAGAATATTCGGCATTTTTTCGTATAAATCAAAGACTGTATTTGTTTAAGGGTATATTTTTATATACACAGCAATGTCTAAATGCAGCAAAATTATTGTTAAAAGAGTAGTTAACCTCGCATACGACGAAACGACGAACTAGCTGGCTCAGATCAGTCCAAGAGGGTATTTTTCTTTCACACTGGAACCAAATTGTGGTAACTTGACATATCCTCTGCTTACACGGAAGACTAGGATAGTGAAAAGGTCTAAAATGAAGAGAAATGTGTTTTCAAACCTTAATCTTACAATTCAAAATCTTCTAAACACAACAAATATTAATTCAATTTTTATTCATGAGATTTTATAAAACGAGTTTAGATATTTTTTTTTAGTTTTTTTTTCAAAGTGAAAATGTGGAGAGAAAAATTAAACGGAGGCAGCCATTTTGTTTTGCCTTGTCCATTTCATGACGTAACGTCATTGTTCTATTATTTTCATTTCTGTTTGACACAGCCAATAAAATAGCTCCAGTGTACATTACACAAATGACATATGCGCAAAAATATTACACGGGCGAATTCACTGGATAACGGGCCGATTACATGATAAAAATATTTTAAATGTTGAGGTGTCATGGTCCCAAAGCCGTCTACAAATCCTTGGTACTTTCCGAGTCGTACTTGGTCCTATGACACTCGTCAAAATGCTCTCTGTTAATCGCTTGTTGCGCCCTAGAACATATGACAACAACCACAAATTATTACATGTATAAGTTTTTAACTTGAAACTGAAAAGACGACACAGAAAACTGATGCCCTGTGTAACTACAGGTATCAAAGACCTCAGTAATGACCCGGCCTCTCTGTCTCGATTCATCCTTTATTATCCCACAGAAACACTTATCTAATTTATATAATATAAAGATTTATTAATTTTCGAAATCAACTTACTCTACCAACAAAGATTTACTTCAGGAATGTTTCTTAGACTCTCAGTAAACACATTATTTGAAATTCAGCCACTGTCTTCAAGAACACATGCTGGTGTCCTTTTTTCAAATTACCTACTTCCATGGTAAAGCGTATTGTGGTAGTTGGATTTAATTGAAGATGAATGTAATAGACGTTTTTGTTTGAGAGTTAATGTTTTAGAGTTAGATTGGATGCCAGGTGGTTCAAAGACAAAACTTTATCATATTTTCGCATGTTATCATGGCAGCGTCACAGTAAAACTGGAGCGGCTAAAGACGCTAATTCAAAAGTAAGAAAGCCTTTGTGTATAAAAAAACAACAACATATGTATCCAATATCTTCAAAGATAAAACAACATCAGCATAATCATTGTTGAAAAGGGTGTTTATAACATAATATCTAACATGCTTTATCAACATAATTCATCTTAAAGCATGTGTAGATACAAGCACGTGCGTTGCATGCACTGTCATGTGTCCTGTTGTCAGGCACTCATTCCTTGGCTCCGCCCAACAGTTTCTATATAACTATCATTTTTAAATTGTCTAGGTTTGTAAATGATGCAAAACACTGTATGCAAAATCGGTTGAAAATTCGTTAAGGTTAATTTCTCTGTCGACAAAATAAGAAAACTCAAATAATAAACGGTCAAGCATTTTCATTTTAACATCTCCATTGCATGATGTCCGAGTATTAACGAAAAGGCCAGACAGGTCTTCAACAAGAAACGAAAAAAATATGAAATAAGCAATACAAATGCAAACGAAGAAAAAAAAACACGTTTATATAATTTGATTACGCACTCAAGTGACAACGTATTTTTTGATCGATAATGTTTCCCCGTTTGATAATAAGGTCAAGAAAGTTGTTTTTTAAAGGTGGGGTTAAATTGATAAACCATATACCTACAGTTAAATAAAATTTTATTTAAATTTTCACATATTTCAAAGTTCATCCCATGGGTCAGGTTTGTGAAATATTGCGAGATTAAACGGATACCTTGTATGACGATTTCAAAGTGATGACTAAGCCCCTAATATAAAGCGAGAGGAGGGGTCCCTAATATGAAGCAAGAGGAGGGGTAATAGAGCAGTTCTTACAAGCCAAACCAAAAGGAAAAGATATATACAACACAGTTCGGTTCCCCAGTGTGAATACTAGATTTTGCCGTCAGATAAAAATGGACGACAATTCTTGAAATGAACACGTTAACTTTTCATCAACGATTTTCCCCTGTACTCAAAGAACATGTGGCAACTGTTAAGTTTTACCAAAATATAACAAAAGACTTTTGTAATTATAGGATTTGTTTATCTATCATATAATATATAGTCTACATGACAGGTTTCAAATAAACATATAAATAAATAAATAAATAAATAAATAAATAAATAAATAAACATACTTTCTGGATGATTGGACAGCAACCCAGTCTGGTTCAGATGATTAAAGGATTTTTCATTCAATCGGAATGTAACCAAATTATCATAACATTCCCGCATGCTGCTGAAACATCTTTCGTGGTTTGCGCGCGAAAAGGTGAGGATTGTGAAAAAAGTGGGGAAAGAAATATCAATCTTACGAGCTGAATCGTCCACTCAAAATCCACAAGACAGTGCAAACAGATTTTTTAAACACCCAAATAAGCCATGTTCCCAGCCCACTTTTAAAAGAGCTTAGCACTTTCAGCCCTCGCTCTTCGTCCTATGACCCTTGCTCAATGCTCAACACTTCTCTCCAAGTGACGCGAAGACGTGACACAGAAAACTGACGCTCTGTGTAACTACCGATATCAAAGATCCTAAAAATGACTGGCCTCTCTTTCATTTATCGACTTTTTTCTTTGACTGTCCCACAGAAACACTTATTTAATAGTGATAAATATCCACTCATAAACAGATATATTAATTTGGAAATTAACTTTCTCTAACAACAAACACTTACTCCAGGAACATTTATATGGCTCTCGGTAAACACATTCTTTGAAATTCGGCCACTGACGATTCTCTGTCTTAAGGATCACATGATGGGGTCCTTTTGATAATTACTTACATACATGGATGTAATAGACGTTTTTTTGATGAGAGTTGTTGTTTAAGAGTTAGATTGGGTGCCAAGTGGTACAAAGACAAAATCGCAGCGTCGCAGTGAAAATTGTAACAACTAAAGACGTTAATTTAAAAGTAAGGAACCCTTTGATCTCAAACGTCAAATGAGTTTCAGTAAGAGAATGTATAAAAACAATAACATCTGTATCCAATATCTTCAAAGATAGCACAGCATCAACACAATCATCGATAAAAGAGTGTTTATAACAAAACTATCTAATATGCTTTGTTAACATAATTCCTCTTTAGACATAGATATAAGCACGTGCATCGCGCGCGCTGCCACGCGGATTGATGATGCCCTTATGTCATGCATAATTCCTTGGTCCCTGCCTAACTGATTCTGTTCTATTAAAAACTGTCTATGTCGTAAATGATGTTAACAATTATGTGACTACGCTTTTGTTGAAAATTCGTTAAAGTAAATGTTTTGGTCTGTACAGAAAAAAAAAAGAAAAAATTTTGAACATCTGTCCATAATAAGAAGCATTTTGGATGTAAGTCTAAATTTTCTGAAGCTTTACAACAAATTTCAACAGGTCATTTTGATCGCTAAGCGTTGACCATGCAATGATAAAATACTAAACTAATAAAATAGTTAAGCATATTGGATTTGCCTGAATGAAATTTTGCTTTTACTTTAACAGTACATTAACAATATTAAATGAAATAACTGGCAGTTAGCTTTTCGAATTGACTGAATTATTCAAATTAAACAGACTTGTATTTAAAAATGGATAACGGATAAAACCTTGATAAATACGACGAGGGCAAAGGTTTGATTGCCATTGATGGGCGCGGAAGCCTTGTTTACATTTTTCTTAACAAAGCAATTCTAACCTTGCCTTTCTCATCCAGGTTCAAATATATTCTGAAGTATATAACTCTTTACTGAGGGACCTGCTAGATTTCCTGTTTTCCTTTGAAGTAAACATGCGTGGTGCTGTTCCCTACAGTTGTAACTTATAAACCAAACTCTTAAAACATGCATCGTTCATAAACATTGTATGTAGGCTAATTGTCTACAGATCTGACCGTGAAGATACTTTCTGCACGTCGTTTACACTGCACAGTGAGATCCGGGAGGAAACGGTGAAGATGATCACTAATGAACAGACGTTGGATATTTACTGCGGGACTGCATCCCGAAACCACACGAGATGCACGTTTCGAGAAGAGCATGCCGTGATTTGTGTGAAACTTTGGTCAGCTTCATTCTCACACACTGCTGAAGGGCGGAAAAAATCCCAGAGCGAATTACAACTAAGACCACATGTTTTTGACAAACCTCTAATTTATTACACGGAAGGAGCGAGTGAGTCGGTGGCAGACGAAACACAGCTGGTGTGAATTCCTCCGCGGTCCACATGGTCAAGGTTACTCAATTAAAATCACAGAAAATCAACCTCGTATTTAACAAATTCGAAAGTACTAAAATATTCTGATATATACCATTCACGTATAACAGGAAGTTCATTTATTCGTTTTTAACAAGGCAATTGCGATGCACTTTAATTTTCAAGTATTTCAATGGATATAACATTTCAATGTTTTTTTGTATATTGAGAAGGACATTTTGAAAAGTATAGATTTGGTATCTCAGATCCTTTCAAATGCCTTCGAAATCTTATCCTCAGTATTGGGACAGAACGATTAAGTTACAGATATGTTGCAGATAGACAGATATTCTATTTCGCGATATAAACGAGATCATTAACTGGGACGTTCAGTCTCAGAGCGAAACGTTCAGTCCTTTAAGTGGAAATATGACCATATTCTAGATTTGGCATGCACTTGAAGTCGCTGCCTGACAGTATATATGCTTATTAATTAACAGTTATATAATACAATATAATTCAACGTAATAGCATGCATACTATTGTAGTTTAATCTCCATTGGCCATGTTATATCAATTAGCTCAATCGTTGATTATGCTAAATTTTAATACATTTTCATTTTGATGTCCGAAAATCAACTGCTAATATGTTTTGAAGATTTTTATATTCATATGAATTTTCAATTTTCTATTGAATTTTTTATTAATGACTTTCATAAATAAATAAAGGTTGAAGAAAAAGCTAACCAAACTTGAATTACTGTTGAACCTCTCGTCTGGTTTTGTGCATTTCTGAAATATTTATCAAGTGATATGTACCCTCTTTACTTGCTCCCAGCAAAGGAAGCTATGCTCATAAAATTTCCTCACTGGAGGCAGATTAATCGTTCCCCATGCTGTAATTTTGGGATATCACGCAACATGTGAGCAAGTCCGACCGCAAAATACGAGATTATTATTTTTCATTACGAACACTCATAAATCTCAAAGTTGAATACGACAGATACTTGAGTTTGAACTTTTAACACAGAGAAGTATTAGACAATAATTGTAAGGAATGCTAGGCTACATACATATTAACATAGACACATATTTATGTTTATTGTAGTTTTTTTTAACAGTACATTATGTTAACTATATATTTATAAAAGTACATTCATTAAGATTTTTTTTTGATACAAAGAATACATATGCTTTTTAAAGAAATAGATGTGTTTATATATCATGAGAAATATATTACAGCTATATCGCTCTCGGCAGATAACACTTGGACTCTATCAACTTTAGTGGCTTGTATTTCAAGTGGCAATCATTCTTACTAGCGAGCGGAATGTCAATTTCTTTGCAATCTGGAATTGTGGAATGCTAATATCTCATTACTTTTATCAGTTTGTATAAATTGAAATTTTATTTCATGAGTTTTTAATGAATTTTATGCTCAAATATCAGATAGTCTTATCCAAGTATATTAGTAACTTACCCATACTGTATCGATGACAACTACCAACACACACAGGACAAGTGAAGCAGTTTCGGACGTGTTCTAGACGACCACAAAACTTACCGAGCTCGTTTTCGGACAAATATCTGCTGTATAATAGGCGAAATTAGGGCGTTAGGGTAATTGGTACATACAAAAAAAAGAAATATTTTAGTTTCAAGCCATTTTGGTAGAATTGTACTTGCTCTGTACCCAATAGCACGATTCGAAGGAGGCGAGGGGCCGCGGTGGCCAAGTGGTTAATGTGTCCCGACAGTCTATCACTAGCCCTCGACCTCTGGGTTGCGAGTTCGAAACCTACGTGTGGCAGTTGCCTGGTACTGACTGTAGGCCGGTGGTTTTTCTCCGGGTACTCCGGCTTTCCTCCACCTCCAAAACCTGGCGCGTCCTTTAATGACCCTGGCTGTTAATAAGACGTTAAACAAAACAAACCAAACCATCGAAGGGGGCGATCTGGGAGCTTCTTTCTTCCTTGGTTCTGCGTTCTCCTCAAAGGCTTTTAGACCTATCACCAGTCGAACCACAATCATTAGGAATCGTGTCTACTGTCCCCTTTATGGCGCTCAGTGCTGGAAGGACTGCATAAGGGAACATGACTGGCCCCCTTCCGATGTCAGCATACTGGATCTACAAATGGCCGGGTGATGGTAATGCGGTGAGGAAAATTCATATTTCATAATCAGAAGCCATGCAGTTGACAAATATTTTACGTGAGGATTAATCTTAAATTAGATTTTCATAAAGGAGAAAATCATAACAATATCCTGATTCCTTACAAGCATATCAATTACCCCGACAAAATTAGGAACAAATATTCTTGAGAACCTGAATTAAATGAAAATCCTTCTCTGAAATAAAGGCACCTGTTTCCTTTTTGTTATACTCCTCCATTTCCGAAAGTAATCTCCCTTTTATATCCCGTCCCAGACCTTTTAAATGCCCATTCAAACAGAAACCGCACAACTAAATGCCATGATAGAAAATTAACAAAAATCAACCAACCACTAGCATATTAATCTATGTAGCAGCAAGTTGAACCAAATGCCTGATTGGTATGATGTTAAACTAGTAATTGCACTTCTAGGTCAGATGTACTACTGAGTACTTACATGTGAGTTCGTTTTATAATTTGAAGTAGTACGGTACTTAGGGGTTTTTTTACGGGCACCTGTTTCTGTAAAACCTCAAGCTAATGTCTTAATTGTCTGTTGTATTCCTCTGTGTTATCGTATACAAAATCCAGACTTAATGATCACGAGTTAAACAAAGGATAATGTAATATTGCATTCCACTATATTATTGTATACCTGCTTGCATAATACGTTTTTACGGTCGGCCATATCATTGTGCTATTGTTTCTACTGATAGAAGAAAAGTTTTGGTAAGAAAAATATTTTAATTATCGAAAATATAGAGCGAATATATTTCAACAATACCGCAAGGTCCTATTAATGGCCTTAGAAGAACCAGAAATTATCTTCTGTCCCATGTAAATTCAGGCAACTAAACTTCATGTCAAAACACTCTATAGTCATAGTTCTTACAAAAACCGGAAAATTTAGGTTCAAAATAATATTACAGTATAACGCAGATTCCTGCCGAAAGTTCAGGTTTCCTATACAGAACCTAAGGACTTTTGAAATACAGATAGTTCATTAGCCTACCAGTTTTAATACAGAAAAATACATCATTTAGGGGGCTTGACATCACACATCTCCCGAATAAGCCATACTGTCGAATCTCACTTATGTAATTGAACTTCATTCATTTTTTTTTATTTATTTCTTTTAAATAAAAAAAGTATGAAAGGGATTCCAGACTCCCTGCAGAATTAGGACCATATGTTTCCATGGTAACATACATAACTACTCATTTTTACGTTGGCACATGCAGGAAATCTAATTAATGGGCTGGTTTTAATGATTATTTTGACGAAAAAGAAAACACATTTCTGAAATTAGGCAAACCTGGAATAAGAAAGAAAGAAAGCTTCATCGGCAGCGTTAGCCATGCTATGATTCAGAGTTATAAAATTCCGCTTATAAGTCTCTACACATAAGAACAATCCTGTCTAATCGGCTGAAGAACAAACAAGTGAGGTCATCTCTTTTGAAATAAATTTCCGACTTGATGTTAAGGAGAAGAAACGAACATGGCAGTATTCCCGCCAAAAGTTATATTTATGCTGTTGCGGTAGCTACAGGCAAGCTGTGCTTGTTTTTAGGTTCTTCGACTCCTGAGTACTATGCGCTTTGTGGCGATAAATTACTCTGATGTAGATATTGTATACGGACATAAATAGCCATTCATGTACAATCAATTAATTATTTAATTATTCTCTAGATTTCTGGATACATTTAAACAAACGAGCTTCACGGAAGTCTAACCGCTTTCCCCCCCATACTAATTCGTGATCCTTTTCAACGTGTCAGAGCTAAAAGTGCATGTCGGCAGAATTTGGAATTACATAAATTGAAAATAGTTTAAAGACGTATCCCATTCCCTGTTGAGGAGGTGATTATATGTGACATGCACTTTAAATTAGCCCATGTAATGTAAACGAATCCAAAAATAATAGAAACTGGAGCCGCCATTTTCGTCAATGACATCACTTACGAAGTCTCATACATTTACTGATAGGACAAGCACTTCAAACGAAAACCAAAGTTGACATCTTAACATCTACGAGGACAAACTAAGAAGTACTCGTTTCACTAATGATAATTCTCGCGAAACACTAGAATCACAAAGTGTTTGATATTGCCTCTAGATGTCGCACATGTCGCCGAAAGAGAAAACGAAAGGACCCATTTGAGACAGTGTCGTAATAACCATTACATGTCGTAAAAAGGCGGAAGATGATACTTGACGGTTGTCGTGATCACTTTGTATCCAATTTGTTCACTTTTATAGCTAACACATTGTCCTTTAGAAAAGCACAATTTTTAACCTTAAGACAAATATAAGCCTATTCCACCTGTCAAGGGACAGTAATGGATTACTGCAGCGGAAGGCATTTGCACAGATTACACAAAAAACCCATGACATCTTTTTTTAAGAAAATAACAATTCAGTTGTAGCTACACTATATGCCTAATGATTAATAAAATTGCGTCAAACAGCTGTTTCGTCCTTCTAGGGATCATCAGTGATTCTCTCAGGGACTTGACACAAGGTCCAAACTAACAACTCAGTGTACCTATATATATGGACCATGGGTTCGGAAGGTATTCGTGCCGAATCCCTGTGATGGTTCTAATGGAGGAAAGGAATATCGTTAACGACATAAACAAATGCTTTACATGTAGAACGAGATGTGCATTAATTCCATCTTATTCTGTAACCGAATACAGGCGTTTTTGTACCGGAAGTATTGTTTACAAACTCCATTTATAGTTATCATAACACATAGATAATGTGTCCGGGATGAGCACTGTCGTATGGAGACATAATGGAGTCGCGCCTGTAAAGCGATAGTGTTTAAAAGCTTATGACAAAGCAAAATGTACCACAATTTAAAAGTGTGTCTCGTCGACATAGGTACTCCGATTCAGCAGGGATATCATGGCATGTCTATATCAATATAAATCTGCAAAGCTGATCCTCGAAATATATCTGTAATGTACTTTTTACTCTCCACTAATTTGTGTTAACATGATTTGCGCACGACACTACATTAAAATTCAGTCCCTCTTCGGGGTGTCCATTTCCAAAGTTCAAAGCCATTTCACGGTTTCCTGTTGAATCGAATAACTCATGCAAGATTACTGTATTGCACGAATCGAATTGAGATACATAATATGAAGAAGGTCAAAAAATGCATTGAGTAGTGAAATTAATCATTTATTTTTCAATCAATAGTTTCTATTGAAATGTACGCCGGCTGCCAAGCTTTGATACCGTGTTATCGATAAAAACAGGCGTGACGTATGATCGGCCAGTTCTCCATGATAGTCTTGACCATGAGCATGCATGTTTTAACATAAATTGTTAATTGGCCAGATCATGGACGTGCTTTTAAATATACATTTATTTCAATGATATTGATCCAATCCTCAACACTAGAATTAATTAACTATGAAGGTCAGCCGCAGTGGCGGCAAGAATCAACCCTAAATCGTCATTTCCGCTACTAATTAGTGGTCAGATGGCGCAATGGTAACACACTCGCATTCACCTAGGCGACCGGGGTTCGATTCCGATCGGACGTGAAAAGGTATGCTGGTCACCTATCCAACCACATGGGTTTTCTCCGGGTCCTCTAGTTTTCCCACACAGTCAGACCATTCGCACGCTCCGTCCGGACACACGGACCAACAGGATTAACAGGAAACAGACTCTTATTTAGATCAATTGTTTTCGCAATTGTTGAATAAAGTTAACATTTTTATATGGCAATGAATATCTATAAAATGTTTAGTCATTGTGTGTTTTATATTGTAAAGACACCCAGTACAGTGTCCGTATATAGACTCTTCTTCAGATAGTCTATGTAACTCTAATAGGGTAATATACCGAGGAAGGTCACGAGGACACGTGTACCGCGTATCTCTACATTTTACTTACATTCTCTATATCAAAGCTTATAGGTGTGGGGTTACTCCATTAAAGTACACAGTAAAACTATACAAAACATCAAATCACGATTCATAGACTCAGTTACGTATTTATTCGTATATTCACCACCTTCGACCTAGCCTTGGATTTTGCACTCGATTTTTGGTTTTTGTTGTTGTTTTTTTTGTTCATGTTGCAACTTATAATGACACAAAACTTTCCAAAAAACATACATTACTAAAAAATAAGATGTATCATGTCCCAAAATCGCGACCCGAGTCCGAGTTCTGCAGCGTCATCCTCCATTCATCCCGCGGATCAAAGGGGGAAAAAGTAATCCATCCAGATCGCTTTGTAGGGGTCTCGAGTGTCACCTTCCATTGTAAAGAATGTGTTTCATCAATACATCCCGTGACGAAGATGTTTGTTTATCTCCAGGGTCGCAACATCATTGAAAATACCGCGGTCTCCATGTCTCGGTAGCCATATTTAAAATGGCTACTCAGTTACAATGTAAACAAGTGGTGTTTGAAAGGCACTTAAAGAAGAACTATCTACCGGATACCGCTGTCCAGTTGTTAAATGGTCACATGACCAAACTGTATACAACACTGGTGTTTACTTCCGTTTAACGGACTTTGTACTACCGTCAGATAATCACCATCCTATTAACGAACCATTAGCTTATTTTTATAGAGATTTCTTTTTCACGCCAACATAATTCTTTGACAAGCACTGACCCTTTTATGGACTTCGTTTGACTAGTTTACCTTTCCCGGTGACCACGCTAAGAGATTCGCCGTTCTTTTGTTTTTGTTTTTATGTTCGTGAGGATTTTTTTTCTTTATGACGTAATTGGAAAACCTGAACAACTAAGGGCATCACTTCTAAGACGGTTTCTTGCTTAACACTGCCATTATGTTTTGTTAGGGTGACTATCCCTTACAAAATAGCTGTCGTTTAGAAGCAATCAACATGCTTATATTTTAAAATTGCAAATTAATGTTTTTGCGACTCCTTGCTGCCGTTTTTTTTTTTTTATTTTCATTTTTTATTTTTTCTTGTTTTCAATTTCAACTCTTTTGGAATAATGTATATTGCAGGTGACATACGCCCTTAAGACAAAGAGAATAACATGGATTTTATTGGGATGATTCAACTGCATGAGGTTAATCATGCAAACCGCCATAGAACATTAAAATGTGATTTCCTTCCTATCTTCCTGTCAGTTCTCCGCCAACCGAGCAGACGACATGTTCATTCCATCAGCCGTTTCCCGGGATTACCTACCTGTATCCGGACGACAGATAGCGTTGGTGACATCTTTATAATTAAATGTCATCAAATGCCAGTATCCATTTCACAAAAAACAAACAAAGATTCCCCCATTTGCATGATACACCTGTACCGTACATCACGCGAAGTTAAACCCCGTATGTCCGGTGTGATGGCCTGAACGCCCTCGCGATTAAGGAGATCAGATAACGCGAGACTTGAGCCGATAACACACAGGCAAAGCTTATTTTAATTTAGCGTCAATACGTATAAATTTGTTTATATGAAAGACAGGTGAAAATAAACATCCTGATAAAAACCCGTAGATTTTATCAGTTTTCTGTACTCAATTGGTGTCGCCTTTCCGGGTTATACTTTATCTTGGCCCAAGATGTCACTTCTTATCTAAAAGAAGCTTTGATATAATTATCATTTTCAGATTATTTAAATTCAAATATATCTTACAGACCGAGACGAATTTATTAAGTCTATAAAATTCGTACTCGATGTTCTCTAGTTGGAGTTCAGCTTTGCAGTATAGACTAGCTAACCCTTTGTCAGTATAATGTAATTTGGTGAGCCAGGTGTGGCATTCCCGTATGATGACACTATAACTATGTCCGTCAGTGGTGCCATCATCCGTTGATAACATCTGTAACATGGAGAAACGATCCACATAGCTCCCTTCAAATCATCAGATTGTAAACGAGAGGGTATGACTGTCGTAACTTAAGTAAATATATCTATATAACTTGTTAACGATGTAAATGAAACAAGTCACAGTTTAGTTTTGTTTACCCGAGCTGACAGGCGTAGCCAACAACAAATTATGTAACGGAAGTGGAATCGGATTCAAACCGTTTATAGGTGTGGCAGATACCGTTACCTATTTATGTAACTGGGTACTTCTCTCAAGCATCCTTCTGCATATGGGACAGTTTGTTGTTAGTTTACATTACCAGCGTGTTGATATAAAACTTTAAATAAAAATAAAAACCTACAGCTTATGTACCACACACTGGACACATTTATATGCAAACTTACAAAAAATGTTGATTTTGGCCGCGGCCGACAACAGCTGCGCGCGCTAATGTCGATCGCATTTCAGCACTTGCTTAATTCCCCGCTTGTAAATGAAATCATCTAACATTAAACATGTAACCGATGCAAAACTGCGACGGAAATGGTGAATGCATTATGTCATTAGTCAAATAGCTTTTCCATTAAAAAAACACGTAAACAATATCAGGCCGATCCCGCCTTGATATTCCCGCTCAAATGAATAAAATGATATATACACGATTACTTCCACTGACAGTGCAATACATCAAGCCATTATTATATTTTTCTGCATATTTCAATATTATGTCATTGCGTCTGAGATTAAAAACGTTTTACATAATCTGGCGAGATTATATACATAATGTGTATTTTCGGCTGAGATATATTTCAGAATAGCTAGTAGCAGTGATATTTATATTTACATATACACCCATCTAAAACACGATGTAACAAATCATAGCCATGTACGTTTATGGATATCTGCTGGTTTTCAAATCCTACCTAATTAGCATAATTTATTTTTCTTAATTGTTTACGCCCGGATAAGCTAATGAATGTCTGTGCCATCCTTCCATGATAGAGCGATATTCACACCTGTTGTTAATTACAAGTCACACCTGCAAAGCGGAGAAAACATGGCAGTAATCGCGTAGTGGGTGTCAGCTCATGAATAAAATTGATATTAAATATATTAGATATTCATATTTTTAAAACGTAATTTGCATAAACTGCCCTTTTCGTGAAAGTGTTGAGATCGTATCGGATTTATTAAATGCCACTATATAATATGGGTCCAACGACCGCAAACAAGAGAGAGAGAGAGAAAAAAACACCACGCGTCAAAATAAATCAGAATATTTCATAAAAATACATGCGGTATAATATTTAAGTCTTGTTAGTTTCACATCATTTCATGTGATTTTACACAATGTTAGAATAGTTCTGGTTTCATAGAAGCACGTTCGGTCTAACGAGTACGCCGAACGGTCGACGGAACTTTTCAACTGAACAGGTCAACTATTACTTCGACCCCCGTAAATGTACCTGTCGGGGTATTGTTGACTTTCCCCGCCCCATCTATATGTATGGTGCTGAGGGCACTCTTCAATCCTTAAGCTAAGGATGATGTCGAATAACTGTGACGTGATGCACGAATTCATGCAAGGTCCCAGTAGTATGGCTGTCCTATAGTTCTAAGGTCCATTAATCCGGATGTCTTGTAGTTATGAGACCCAATACTACGGTTCTTATGTCAAAATCCAATGGCCTCGGTAGTTTCACACTCCGAATGACCCATATGTCCCTCGGAGGTCACTAAGTTCGAAGGTCAAACAGTAGATATGGTCGAATGTAGATTCTAAAGTTTGATAGTCCAACGGTCCATTACATCGGAGGTTTCAAATATCCACGTAAAGTCAAGGTAAGGTGAGGTCAAGGTAAGGTGAGGTCAAGGTAAGATGAGGTCATGGTTAGGTGATATCAAGGTTAGGTGAGGTCAAGGTTAGATGAGATAAGGATAAATTGCGGTTATATTAAGGTTTGTTGTAGCCATGGTTACGTTGAAATTCAAATATTGGTTGAGGATAAAGTAAGAATTGTTTTTTAAGAGTAAGATGTGGATAATCTAATCGAAGTTGTAATTACGGTGAAGTTTACTTGATGTTAAAATTGGTGACGTCGATGGCTGAATACTGCATCAAAGACTTTGAAGTTTCACCATCATGCACTACAGTCATTTTCAATTTAATACAGGCACAGAAATAGCTGACTATTTTTGCACTTTACATCATACATGAATGCCATGAGTTGAAATTTCAAACAAAAAACAATTTAACTTCAGACGGACAAAACCCATGAGAAGCCAACATTCCCAAAGGCATCAAACATGTCAAGTCTATCATTCCCACGAATATTTTGACAATAAGGAGACATAGTCCTGTCTGGTCGGGAAAAGTTTCAAACGAGGTGCGAGGATTTCCGAAGTGCTCATAAGTGTCCCGAAGACAGCTGCGGTGAGACAGCACAGCGCATCTGTCGTGGTGACGTTTAGAAGTACGATGCATGCTAAGCGTAGTTTCGATCCCGACACGAAAAGGCGTGAACGCCTCAACTTCTCCGAGATGATTATGTGTGGAGAGTAGTATTATAATGGTACATTTGAAGGGGTTCGAAGGTTCTGTAATGGTAAGTGGGTAAGTAGTCTGGATGATTGAGGTGGGGTTATTTTTGGGAGGGACTAATTAAGTAGGGAAGGGGGGAAATGGCATAACTCCGTCTAACATTTTTATTATTATTTATACTATAGACAATATTGTTTGCGTAATGCATTGCTGATAAGGGTTCCTTTGATGTGCTTGCAGGGAATCGTTCATACGTAATAAAGGAAACTTTGGAGTAGTTGTATGTATTGGACTTGTTTGTACGGAGGCTTTTATATGACACATAGGGTGGTCGGTATTAACACACTTGCCTTTCACATAGGCGACCGGGGTTCGATTCCTCGATCGGGCGTAAAAAGGTATGGGGTCACCTGCCGGACCACACGGGTTTTCCCCGGTTGCTCCGGTTTCCTCCCACAGTAAGAAAGACCCCTTGCGCGCTTCCATTCTGGCCAACAGAAGTGGCTGGTGTAAGTCGGTGTAACGTGTTTCGCAATTGTCGTAAAATAAAAAAAAAAGTTAAAATTGACACGAAATGGCATGTAGATGTGTTGTCACCAGTTAATGTGTGCATGGTCCACGTCATAATTTGATGTTGATAATTTGATTTTCTAGGTACGCATGATTCGATGGGACGCATGCTTATTTCGAGAAACTCTTTAATTGGATTCGACAAACTCGATGGGATATACTTTTATTTCGAGGGTGACGATTTGGTCCTCTTTCGGGGAAATCCAATCCAGAATTACAAACATCGCACCGGCACTGAATATTACTTCAAAGAAATGGGACAACTCATGTCACCGCAATCGGAACTCCTCGGGTATTATTTTCAATAATCCGAGCTTGCCGGAAAGGCCCGAGGTTGTCCGATTGATGTCACCGTAGATCGACTATAATAATCGGTATGATACGTGTAACTTGGTTTTTACTTTCTCCTGGCAAAACAACGAAACCCTTTGTCGTAACATTTGCACTGTTATGACAGAGAAAACCCCGCGTTGCTATAATGCCATTGCGTTCCAAGAGAGTACGGTTTCTTATAATTGAGTTTTGTCTTGTTTGTGTTTACGCGTTGTTAAGTTAGAGTCTCAGCGATATAGCTTGTTTTGGCTAAATTACACGTTTTTTTCTCTTATCTTTTAAAACGATATTCCATAATATATACAAACATTGAAGTTTACCATCTGGCTGTGTGTAGATAGGGGGTTTATTTCTGGTGTAGCGAAACTGCGCCGATACACGTGAATTCTGTGTTACAGCATTAAATAGGTTTGTTTAGAACTTGTATAGAACGTTGAACCAAGTACAGGAGAAAAGGGTCCAGATTTGTTGACATAAGAGAAGATGGATGTATTATTAGTCAGACTTTTGATATGTAACCTACACGTACTTTAAAACAAATAATGCAACATCCAATCAAATTCTTCGTTATAAATGACAT
This sequence comes from Pecten maximus, assembly GCF_902652985.1. NCBI lineage: Eukaryota > Metazoa > Mollusca > Bivalvia > Pectinida > Pectinidae > Pecten > Pecten maximus. The sequence continues at coordinate 20,735,601 of NC_047024.1, forward strand.
TCTTCAAATTGGCCAATGAAACCGCTTGTTATATACCAAAATAAATATTAACGCATTGTCTGGCTTCAAAGGTCTGCTCATGCTGTAAAATCGTAGACGTATTATCTAATAAAATACACATTAGCGGAATTTAAAAATCTGAAAATTTCCACTTGTTCCAGACGCGTGCATTTTTTACAAAATGGTTTCCTGTTTTGATTTTTTGTACCTAGTTATTAAACCGGCACCAATTTCTATCAGAAGTTTCCACCGTTTTTCTGTTGGCAGCAACATCATACGAGCACTTTGAGTTCGCATCAAAAATGTATTTGTATCTGAATTGTGCGAGTTTTTAAAGATTAAAGAAACTAGAACCGCTATCACTCAGGTTAGAAAACAATAATCACCAATACATCTGTTGAATGATTGCCAGAAGTATGCATTTAATCTTACTTTGATCTATATGACGGATTAATAGAATGACGTCACGCTGGTAATGATGTCGTTGTATGCATTTATCACCAAGAATATTTTCATTTTGACAGTAAATGCAATAGCAGCCGATTGAAATGGTGAAGAATGTTATCAAAGGAAATGTGATCGGGTGGCGTAGTGGGTAGCGTTCTCGCCTTTCAGCAATGCGAGCGGGGTTAAAAAATATTTTAATTAAATTGAGTTTACATTTGAAAATATGGATCGCCTCTATGTGGATACAATAACAACTGCTTGTCAAACAAATCTCGGAATATATCTGTTTCACTTAAACAGCAATGACACTCCTTGTCTGCCGTGTTCGGGGCACTGCGACGGGGTGGAGAGTGACTTGTTATCTCGAAATCTCTCAGGGACATTCCCCACGAGCTGACGATTTTCGGATGATAGACGTGTAATAGACAGAACTGAGATAGACAGAAGACAGAATGATGGTCGTTAAGGAGATGCGTCCAATCAACAGGGCAGCTTGGAGTGCTCTTGATTCAAGTAGTATCTTAGCAGTTTCATTTTTTATTATAGTTTTCGTGTAATAAAATTCCTGAGAGAAAAAAATAAAAACAATGTGATAAGATGTGTTAACGGTTTGCTACAACTGATGGAAAAATGCAAAGAAAATGAAGTGAACTTCCCTGATATCTCGTTAATTATTTTTTGCCGTTTTTGCGATGATTGAGGGGAGCATTAAAGGATACCAATAACAAACACGTCGCTTTGTGCCAAGTTTTTCACTAAATGTAGAAGATAAATAATAACAGTTTACATCCCTAGCGCTGGTATCAATAATTTCATATATAAATATCGGGTATTATCGATAATCTTTAGCAGATATACAGTGGAATCTTGTTATCTCGAAATGTTCTTTCATGGAAAACATCTTCGAGATATTCAGAGTATTCGAGGTAGCTGTGTATATTTTACGTAGATTTTTTTACTGTCGAAACTAAAGTTTTCGCGTCATTAGCTTTGAGGTTTGACTGCTTACATAAAATATACCATTACCTGTGCACAATATCAAGAAGGGGAGTGTCCCCCTGTAGCTATTGTAAGATGCGACTCCTGTCTAAAATCTGATGGCAGTGGGATGTCTCTTGTTTACATCTCAAAAATGATCACCGACCCCGTTTTCTCCCGGATAGCGGACTCGCCCTTCACAAAGAACGTGAAGATATATGGTGGACAGAACCTGCGCTTTCGTCGTGTCGTCCAATTTCTGCCACACGGGCCAACAAGAGTGATCAATTATATTGAACATTCTCATTGGAAACCTTCTTCCATAAATGTTGTAAAATAAAATCAGGCGGCTTACTTACATGTAGATTGGCCCCCTGTCTCTAGACTATTAAGATTGAAAATGAAATTGATATTTATGATTTTTGGTCTCTTGGATATTATGTCTAAACATGTTTCAAACTAGGGGAAGATAATCTAGTATTAGAATTTAGCATAGAGATTCTTAACTAAAAACTGGCTGGTGCCAGTCTCATTTACAGGTATGGTGTATTGTTCATTGACAAACCTTTGTTATCTGTATCGTAAGTGTAATTATGCCAAGATAAATATTTTCACCACTACGTATTAAAGGATTGACGTACAAAGGATAAATTCGCAACGATGCACGCGGACTAAAGACGGACGTGCGGAACAGACGTACTGTAAACGAACTTCATTTGGCGAGCACAAATTTTAGCGCATTTCAGATTAGCGCAATGATAAATTGGCGCGCCAAAATTATTTTACATAGAAGCAGTATATAGAAAGTGCAATTGGCGCCACGATAATTTAGCATAACGCTTCTAGCACGAAAATTGGTAAAATAAGATAACCACTAAAATATGTAGGTTTACAGTACATAATGAGACTTGACAGAATGACAAATATATGTACAGTGTCTGATAGAATAAATACAAGGGCTGGCTTCAATCAGTCGACATTACAGATATGAGATGAGGGATTAGGCGGATCAAAGCCAAGAAAAACGACTTTTTTTTCTACAAACAAAACATCTGAAACGTTTGAAGTTGTTGGCGGAGAGAGCTAGTCTCCACTGCCAAAGTACCTTCAGTCTAGAGATACAAAACAAATGGTTTTTATTACGTTAAACTTTCTTTGAGATTCCTTGAATCGCTGGGAGGGCGTCGTGATATAACAAATGTCTTTTAGCATTATCAAGTAATGTCGTTTAATGTTGTTCTCTTAAAGCAGAGTAGAAGTCCTGGTGACGGGGCAGGGGGCGTGGCAGAACAAGGGAAAAACCAAGAGTTCGCGTGAGTGATTTACGAATGTATAATGTTTGTCAAGGGCTTTAAAACGCGGCTTGAATATAATTTGCCCTTCAGAATTTAAATAAGTATTCCTGCTGATTTCAGCAACGTCTCACTTTTCTAAAGATAGATAGAAATTAATATCATGTTTACAACATCAAACAAACTTTCTACAGTGTACATAGTTGTGGAATTAGCTGTATGGAAATCAGCAAATTAGATTTTTAGATACAGTTTGTTCCGTTATTAAGTTTTGTGAAAGCTAACATTCAGTCAAACATCTACTGTATGCGAGACCTTTTGTTTTCAAGTGCCATGAAAGAAAAATAAAGTAACGTAGAATTAGGCCTTTGTTTTAAACGTCGAGGCAATGTAAAATCGAAACCTTTTGATTTGAATATGCTCAAAGACGTCTGTCTAGAGTTCGAGCGACCATGGCAAAGTGGAAGCATTCATATGGATTATAAATGTCATATAAATGCAGGCAAATATATATATTTTCGATTTGTTTTCATTTTGATTTATTGATGTTGATTATAATTCTTTTAATTTTTATATTTGCTACCTATAACGATCCGTAAAGTGTTTTGAAAAAGCCATGTGATGATCGGATGTACTGTCAAGTTCCAAATGGTGAAAGAGCAGCGGTATTTACCTGTATGTCAAAGGCCTCCTAAGCATGGTAGGTTTATAGATATAAAACTTTCGTGCAATTCTAATTATATCGATATGAACTACATGTACAACAAATAAGTGTTTATAAGTTTTTATTGTGTAGCATTCAAAAACAAATGTCAACACATTCGGATTTAGTCTGGCGCATTCTATGGTCCTATAATGGTACATATAGATTCACAGAGGCGACTGAGTTACGAGCGCTCCATTCGCCCTCGTGTTAACGTAACACTTACCACCCAGGCTCAGCTAAGGAGCTTAATTACACAAATTACAAAATCCACGATTCATATCGGTACAAACATACTTCAGTTCAAAAGAGTTCCTTTCAACTCCAGCTGCGAGTCAAAGACGTTTTCTGCATGCGAGCCACAAGTTACGATCCCCTGCAGCAGCTTGTACAGAAGCACGTTGACATCACAGCGGGTAATCTGGAAATCTAAAATCTGCAGAATGACTGCTTATTAAAATATGTCGGTCAAAATGAAATATTTCATATGATGACTTGTCAAAATGGCGCGGAAAAAAAATATTATACATCGTACGATTCTCGCAGCATTTCGCGCCAATTATGCAACGCGGTTTAACGTTTCCCGCGCTAAATTCCAGTTTCTTTGCATCTGGACTCATTTATATAACTGTTTAGAATGATGATAATATCGAATCATGCACTGTGAAAATTTTGCATTATTACATAATTATTTTCTGAAATGATACCGACATTTTTATTTTTGAAATAGAATAAACGTATAACGCAGTCTTTCAAATTATATATTGAAGTTTCAAGTAAACATTTTATATTTGCCGTACGTTTTTGTAGCTAGATGTACGATTGCAAAGATAAATGAACTTTAAAATGTCATCATCGTAAAGGTAATGCTTGAGTACTTCCTGTCTTCAAATAGCGAGTAAATGCCACTGTATAAATATGTAACTGGGTAGGTGTCGTGTTTTGGGATTGGTTTGTTTTGTTTAACGCCCTATCCACAGCTATGAAGCTACGGCCTCCCCAATGTATGAGATACATGTGTGTTGTATATGCATGTGTGTGTTTTTGAGGCTGTGGTATGTTCATGTTTTTCTCCTTGTTAAAGCGCTGAACTGATGCCGAATTTATAGTGCTACCTCACTGAAGCATACCGCCGAAGATATACTGTGGACACCCCACCCGGTAACAATATACTGACAAAAGGCGAACCAGTCGTCGCACTCACAAAAAGCTGAGCAGGAGTAATAACTCTGGGCCAGAGGACAGAACCGGGTCTCAAATTTTGCCGTTGATAGAGAAAGGAGTAGCAGAGATCCCAAGGCCCTGTGGTGTTGTCGAGAAGAAATATAGCGAAGAAGATGAATATTTTTGCTAAAATTGACCGGTTTTACATCACCCAGTTAGTTTAACGAATAACTATCACAACTTTTTTTTATATAATTTTGAAAGAAAAAAAACTTTCAAGTAATTTTTTTTTTTTTTTTTTATCTCGACATTCAGTCCGTTATTCAATTATATTTTTAATTTCAGCCATTTAGGAATATATTCCGACGATAAGTCTCTGTGAAGCTGATTATAAAGGTCTGAAGAACACGTCCCTGGTCTCATCTAGAACATTCTTTGCAGTTACTTTTTTCAAATTTTTCCACGGCGCATTTTTTAATCCACGATATCAACATACAGCCATATCGAGTTACATAACTGTTGTGAAACACAGGCTTAAGACTTCAGATGGTTTGTATTTCTGTGAAGGTAGTTTTTGTGGTAAGTATAAAAAGCTGAGATCTCTTTCAGCACCCCATGGGTCTCTTTTGATTAAAAGAATACTTCCTCATTCAGGAAAGGCGGCGTTATGGTTCGGAGTCGCTATTGCATTACCCGACTTGGAATTCCAATAATGGAATGAATCGTGTATGTAAATTGTCTTAAGTATTCTTTAATAGTACACATAAAGCTTTAACCCTTTAAAGTAGTGGTAAGATATTAAGTATGCATTTCACTTGCATTTCATCACGTGCATGTATGTTAATGCACGTTCCTTTTGATATTCCTTTATATTTTAAGGTATTTATGACAAAAAACTTCTTTCGCGGTTACAAGCGTGATCTCACTTTCACTTGCATAATGTTTGGAGCCTTTATGATTTAGAACCATACTTAAGAACTTCTTTTTTTTATCAATTTCATCCCAATGTCAACTCATATGAAATGAAATGCAAAATATCTGAAACCTCCTGCTGGACAAGTCTTTGAGGAAGCATTGAGCTACATATGGCGCTTGAGTTTAAGGGAAAATGATAATAAAAAAAAACACGTTTTCGACCCAATTTTGAACATATTTGATGTAGTTACACATTTGAAACAGTATATACATCATATACGTATATCTACGCTGCAACTTGAACTAACATAATATAACATGAAAACCAACAAGTAATCATTTATCCGGACGTAGAGTCTGGTATGGGTTTCGGATGTATTTATCCGGACGTAGAATCTGGTATGGGTTCGGATGTATTTATCCGGACGTAGAGTTTGGTATGAGTTTCGGATGTATTCATCCGGACGTAGAGTCTGGTATGGGTTTCGGATGTATTTATCCGGACGTAGAGTCTGGTATGGGTTCGGATGTATTTATCCGGACGTAGAGGTTGGTATGGGTTTCGGATGTATTTATCCGGACGTAGAGTCTGGTATGGGTTTCGGATGTATTTATCCGGACGTAGAGTCTGGTATGGGTTCGGATGTATTGATCCGGACGTAGAGTCTGGTATGGGTTTCGGATGTATTTATCCGGACGTAGAGTCTGGTATGGGTTTCGGATGTATTTATCCGGACGTAAGGTTTGGTATGGGTTTCGGATGTATTTATCCGGACGTAGAGTCTGGTATGGGTTTCGGATGTATTTATCCGGCCGTAGAGGTTGGTATGGGTTTCGGATGTATTTATCCGGACGTAGAGGTTGGTATGGGTTTCGGATGTATTTATCCGGACGTAGAGTCTGGTATGGGTTTCGGATGTATTTATCCGGACGTAGAGGTTGGTATGGGTTTCGGATGTATTTATCCGGACGTAGAGTCTGGTATGGGTTTCGGATGTATTTATCCGGACGTAGACTCTGGTATGGGTTTCGGATGTATTTATCCGGACGTAAGGTTTGGTATGGGTTTCGGATGTATTTATCCGGACGTAGAGGTTGGTATGGGTTTCGGATGTATTTATCTGGACGTAGAGTTTGGTATGTGTTTCGGATGTATTTGTCCGGACGTAGAGTCTGGTATGGGTTTCGGATGTATTTGTCCGGACTTAGAGTCTGGTATGGGTTTCAGATGTATTTATCCGGAAGTAAGGTTTGGTATGGGTTTCGGATGTATTTATCCGGACGTAGAGGTTGGTATGGGTTTCGGATGTATTTATCCGGACGTAAGGTTTGGTATGGGTTTCGGATGTATTTATCCGGGCGTATAGTCTGGTATGGGTTCGGATGTATTTATCCGGACGTAGAGGTTGGTATGGGTTTCGGATGTATTTATCCGGACGTAGAGTTTGGTATGGGTTTCGGATGTATTTATCCGGACGTAGAGGTTGGTATGGGTTTCGGGTGTATTTATCCGGACGTAGAGGTTGGTATGGGTTTCGGATGTATTTATCCGGACGTAGAGGTTGGTATGGGTTTCGGATGTATTTATCCGGACGTAGAGTCTGGTATGGGTTTCGGATGTATTTATCCGGACGTAGAGGTTGGTATGGGTTTCGGATGTATTTATCCGGACGTAGAGTCTGGTATGGGTTTCGGATGTATTTATCCGGACGTAGACTCTGGTATGGGTTTCGGATGTATTTATCCGGACGTAAGGTTTGGTATGGGTTTCGGATGTATTTATCCGGACGTAGAGGTTGGTATGGGTTTCGGATGTATTTATCTGGACGTAGAGTTTGGTATGTGTTTCGGATGTATTTATCCGGACGTAGAGTCTGGTATGGGTTTCGGATGTATTTGTCCGGACTTAGAGTCTGGTATGGGTTTCAGATGTATTTATCCGGAAGTAAGGTTTGGTATGGGTTTCGGATGTATTTATCCGGACGTAGAGGTTGGTATGGGTTTCGGATGTATTTATCCGGACGTAAGGTTTGGTATGGGTTTCGGATGTATTTATCCGGGCGTATAGTCTGGTATGGGTTCGGATGTATTTATCCGGACGTAGAGGTTGGTATGGGTTTCGGATGTATTTATCCGGACGTAGAGTTTGGTATGGGTTTCGGATGTATTTATCCGGACGTAGAGGTTGGTATGGGTTTCGGATGTATTTATCCGGACGTAGAGTCTGGTATGGGTTTCGGATGTATTTATCCGGACGTAAGGTTTGGTATGGGTTCGGATGTATTTATCCGGACGTAGAGGTTGGTATGGGTTTCGGATGTATTTATCCGGACGTAGAGGTTGGTATGGGTGTCGGATGTATTTATCCGGACGTAGAGTCTGGTATGGGTTTCGGATGTATTTATCCGGACGTAGAGGTTGGTATGGGTTTCGGATGTATTGATCCGGACGTAGAGTCTGGTATGGGTTTCGGATGTATTTATCCGGACGTAGAGTCTGGTATGGGTTTCGGATGTATTTATCCGGACGTAAGGTTTGGTATGAGTTTCGGATGTATTTATCCGGACGTAGAGTCTGGTATGGGTTTCGGATGTATTTATCCGGCCGTAGAGGTTGGTATGGGTTTCGGATGTATTTATCCGGACGCAGAGGTTGGTATGGGTTTCGGATGTATTTATCCGGACGTAGAGTCTGGTATGGGTTTCGGATGTATTGATCCGGACGTAGAGTCTGGTATGGGTTTCGGATGTATTTATCCGGACGTAGAGTCTGGTATGGGTTTCGGATGTATTTATCCGGACGTAGAGTCTGGTATGGGTTTCGGATGTATTTTTCCGGACGTAAGGTTTGGTATGGGTTTCGGATGTATTTATCCGGACGTAGAGGTTGGTATGGGTTTCGGATGTATTTATCCGGACTTAGAGGTTGGTATGGGTTTCGGATGTATTTGTCCGGACTTAGAGGTTGGTACGGGTTTCGGATGTATTTATCCGGACGTAAGGTTTGGTATGGGTTCGGATGTATTGATCCGGACGTAGAGGTTGGTATGGGTTTCGGGTGTATTTATCCGGACGTAGAGGTTGGTATGGGTTTCGGATGTATTGATCCGGACGTAGAGTCTGGTATGGGTTTCGGATGTATTTATCCGGACGTAAGGTTTGGTATGGGTTCGGATGTATTTATCCGGACGTAGAGGTTGGTATGGGTTTCGGATGTATTTATCCGGACGTAGAGTCTGGTATGGGTTGCGGATGTATATTCGTGTTTGTCTCTTTGTGACAGTGCGGAACTGATGCCGACTTTATAGTGCTACCTCACTGAAACATACTGATCATAAATGCACGTACAAATGTAACCTTGACAAGATCATGAGAAATGAAAATGCGGCGAGGAATTTTGTAGAAAGAAAATATTTTCACACTTAAGAGCATTGTATATGTCATAATTGAAATTACTTTCCTCATTTTTACGATTGAAATATATATACATCTACGAGGTTCTGGTGGGAGCGAGAAGTGGGGAGGAGGGGGGGGGGGGGGGGGGGGGGGGGTCCGGTTGGTCATTACCCTAACTACGAGCCGCTCAGCAGAATGACTCCGTGTACAGTTACATACCAAAGTGTATGGCCATTCAGTTGACATAACCAAGTGAGAATTTACGACTTGTAATTCAATGTTTTACTCCTAAATGAGATCTTAAGAGCACTTTATAACACTCTTATTTTTTTCCCGATCTGAATGGCCACATTTGTCAAGCATATGCGTCCTCTTCTATCAAACCGCCATGCTGTATATGTCTGGTGCGCAAATATAAAACATTTTACATGTGAAAACCACAAGACCCAGCTGTAGAAAATGTTCTAGCTTCAGATTTTTCTGAGCTGAAATGAATCTTGTTTTCTTGTCGGTACGTCTTGATTGGAACAAAATAACACGAATTAAAATCCAACCTTGAATAACTTTCTTTAAATCTTCTAATCTAATATTTACCAAACACATGAAAATAAGCACCGCCCTGCTGAAATAACCCGGATGAAGAAATGCGACAACATGTTTATTTCAAACATTGGCAATTCATCGCTGTCAGTCTTCAAACGTTGGCAGGTTCATCATTTCCAACTTCGCACAGAGTTACCATTCATAAGTTGCGTCGTCACAGGGACCTGAGAACTTGTTACATTCTACGTGTATTTGGACCTTCCCTAGTGTGTACAGCACATTTTCAGAGGTTTTGGGGGGCTAGATGAAAAATAAATCGGTGAAAATAACACCCCGATGTTCATTATATGCCATGGCCTTGCTATTCACACAAGGAAGGTCAAAATACACGTAGACTGTAACACATTCTCAGGTCCCTGTGAGATGCATGTTTGCTGTGACAATATCCAATTAAATGTGAACTTAACAACTGTCTGGCGTAAAATCATAATGAAAGTTGGAAAAATTTCAATTTTCACTTTTTTCCATTAATAATATCATATGAAGCTATCAAAAAAGTTTAACGATTATTAAAATCCTACCGCAATTTCAATTTGTATACTATTAAATAACAAGGCTACTAATTGAGCTACGCAATTTGAAATTTTAACGATTATATAAATCCTGTCATAATTTCAATTTGCATATTAAATGACAAACTTCCTATGATGGAGTCACCAAACGAGACCGATATCACTAGAATGCCCTGATTGTATCTCGGCCATTTTGACAGTTAATAACTTAATTGCGACGTAATGGGCTGACTTAATCATTGTCTACAATAGATTTAAATGGAAAGTGTCACCCGTAAGTCTCCTTCCTATGCGCTTATAAAAGAAATGCATGTCGATGTATATTTCCATTGGCCGTTAAAGATCGTTTACTTCCTCAAAAACGCCGATTACTTGTTTTTTCCCTATTTTTTTCAATAGCATTCGAACTCCGTAAATTTTAAATGCATTGACACCATACACCATTGCAAAGAGCATGACGCCAGTCACATGTACTTACTTCCCTGTACGTGTGACACTTTTCAATTTATTTCAATTTGAATTTAAAATCACAATTTGAATGGACTTTTACCACAAATTACGCAATAACGATTGGCGCAGAACGGGAACATTTCTCTGAATGGAAGCGATTTTCAATTTATGCCTGGTTGAAATTTTAAAGTTCTTTGACATGCACTTAGTAAATTTCATTATAATTTTATTTGACGTTAAAATACATGTTTAAATTATAATGTCAGACTGTCATTTGTATAATGGCTCACACGTGATTGTATCAGTAGATTGAAGAGATGTTTTTTTTTATTTTGCATATATAATGAACAGGAAACAAGTCGTACAAGTTGTTGATATAAGGCTTTAGCACGCAATGTGATCATTTCGTTAGGACGCCGTTTCGTTCAATCTTTACAATTGATTTATCTGTCCCTAAACCACCGATACCTTCAATGTCCCTTCAACACGGACACTGTTTCCGTACAAAATTTAAACTTTATCCCCAAAACAGTGAGAATACTCTTTATATAAGAAATGGTTTACAAGTGTACAATATACGTGTCTTTTGTGATAAATTCAGGTAGATTAATAACTTCTACCGTCATAGGTTATAAGCAAATGACACTAAAAGTTGGAATACAATTTTCTAAAAACAATAGATATAATAAATACTTCACTGAAAAAAAATGTACTTGTAATGTTTGTAAGTTTAAAAAACTGATTCCAATCATTTTGTTTTATTTTCAATAAATTTATCTTTCAATCCTTAAATCTACAAACTGAAGAAGAAAAAGAAATTAGTATACAGTATATGAGCCTTACTTGAATATTGTTGCCTTGACTGATTTCTTAAAATTCTCAGTATATATCTTTCTTCTCAGACGAAAATGTGAGAGAAGACGTAATAAGTTTCAATGTGACGTGTGTATCGGTTACCGAGCGTCCGTCGGTTAATAAGAGAAAACCGAGATAAAATGATGTTGCTAAGATCAGTGATAATAGAAATCAGATTTTACAATAGACCCCCTGACACCTTGGGCGTTATGCAACAAACGGAGTCACCAGAGTCAATTGAAGGACCGGAAATACTGCTACAAAACGTACTACGGCGCACAAAAGAGTTCCTATCAATGGCGCGTTTGACCTCGCCTACACTCTAATCCGTGCACATTGTAACAAATCCCCACAAATCATTGACTACAAGCCTAACCTTTAGCCGCCCCTTCTATACAATACAGGGCATTTTTAAACAGTGCGAGTTCGTTGGTGCGCATGCGTGACTGCTCAACCCTTTAAAGGAGACGTTAAAAGGGTAGGGAGAGAGTAACATTAATCTATTTCAGGGGCTGTAATTTAGGATGCAGAAAATACGGCGTCATTATAATCACTTAACATTGACACAAAACCATGAAATTTTCGGACAGGGGTCAATAGGGAACGGCTACCCCAATGGTGGACATTAATCTCTGACAGGGACGAATCGCGCGTCGGGAGGCAAAACTGACGCGGGAAAATTGGAAGAGAACTGAATGAACGTTTATCAACAGAAATATTTATTCCATATATTCTAGATATTGATAATTTATATAAGGATTAACTTGAATATGTTTTTATGCTATGGAAGTATAATAAGATACTCTGAACAAAACCGCGAAGGTTAGAGTATGTCTGTATTACCTTGAATCACCTACCCAATTTGTACTGTATCATGTATTGTACATGATTATGCTGATTAGCCGAAAGGCTAAAGCCAATAAACTATTAAACTCCGGTTTTCCTTTGTATTATACCTCCATAATATAAAACATTTATTCAAGTTAATCAGTCTCACTTTTCGGAAAGATCCATTTCTCATATATTCTATACATAATGTGGCTTGCTGCGGAATTTCCATCCGACATTCAAACCACCTACTCCCCGTGTTTCGTGCTGGCACTACAGATTTTGTCGGTAATCTGTGTCCATATTGCTCACAGAATTTGGACATCGCTGCAGTTCATCTCTGTTCTGTTTGTATAAATAACAACTTTCTAAGACAAAACTTAACGATATTCTGACCGAATTTGGCACCAATGTTCTTATGGCAATAGAGAGCATGGATTCTATCTCCTTTAACTCTCAGCCTATTCGGAGCGACCACAGGAATCCCTTCACAGATGACGCGGTCCAAAGACAATTCCTGATGAAGCCCGCTCGATTTCTTGTTCGCGCTATGCATTGCTATTTATAATATAGTGACTGCCAATCATTTCGACTGATTCAAGCGGTGGAGAAATTTACTCTTGTTATTTTCCTTACTGCACTAGCACCTAATGCATCAATTATTCATTGTCATGCGTTTCTTTCTTTCTTTTGTCGATTTCTTGTATTCAAACATCTCCTTCAGGAGGAAATAAAGTATGATGATAATCCATACCCTGCAAGAATTCACTTTATTGAAGGACTCTTTTTCTCTTCCAATCAAAAACGACGTTATAAACGGCGGCGTCATTTTTTACGTAATGAAAAGATAACATAAATGTCTAAGCCAATTAAATTGCTTGTTACAAACAAGATTAAACTATTTCAAGATATCAATATTTTCAAACAGCGTCAATTTCATGCAAAACCCATTCCGAGGGAATGTGTTGGAGATGGGTAATTAGCATGTTTGAGAGGCATATCATTGATATCCTAATCGTGTTGATTAATGAAACAAATTCTCAAAAATCATATTTTAAAGAAAAAAATAAGATTAAGTTCCGTTTCTATATTTCCTTGTTTTATTCTTTTGTTAATATATATAGACCTTTATTAAAAATTCGTATTGTTTAAGATATATTTGCATCGGAGACTTGCTAAAATAGAATCGATTGTACCGGTCTTTTCGCCCATAGGAACTTGTCACCGCACATTTCCAGTTATACATTCTGTTTACATAGTTATATAGACTGCCATGGGTCACAGATATGTCCCATACCCCTGTGATTTCGCCTGGCTTCATTATCTATTGTACTTAGTACATGTTTGTGTCGAAGTCTCTCTCTGTGTCCCAGTTACCGGGTCCCTCCCCTTGGTTCATTTTAGTTGGCTATTTTAGGGACGGTCCCATACCCTCCCGGCCCTATGCCCTAGTTTAGATCCTCCCGCGGCTTGGTTACCAGATCTCTCTGTAACTGGTCCGTCCCCCATTTCTATCTATATACAACACGTATACAGAAAGACACATCATTATACTTGTAAAATCTAAGTGCTCGTCCCCAGCTTTTGTCAGTAATTGGCTGGCTAACCACAAATTTCGGCCCATACAGGGGCATCTCACCACAAGACAGGACAATACTACCTCCATACAGAAAAGAGCTCGCCATCAAATTTGAAGTGAAAATTATCTCTTATGTCGATAGATAAAAGTAAGGCGTACCGACAATTGGGATGACACGCCGGTCATTAACGACCACTGACCAGTCAGACTGGACAATCAATACGGTTTACACTTCAATTTTGTATTGAAGTAGTTCATGGATATTTGACTCACTGACCCTTGTGGTATTGAGATCCGAATCACAACTGAATTTTGCTTATGGCTAGATTTTAAAAGCCCACCAAGGTTTACAACCAGACCCTACCGTAAAATGAAAACCTAACACAAGAACACAAGGATGTGTGTTCAGGTTTGTCCATGCCTCGTCAGCTATTTCCTCGGGCCTAGTTTTATTATATATGTAGACTGACCACCAGACCCTAAGTTTTTTCTTAAGAATTGCCAAGCTAAATTCTAATACTAAATTATCTGCCCCTTGTTTGAAACTTAGAATCAGACATATCCTAGTGACCAAAATAATAAAGCTCAATTTTATATATAATTTTAATATTCTAGAGACAGGGGGCCAGTCTATTATGCATGCAACACCTCCAATTTTGGCAGGTGAGTTCCCCCCTACCCCCACCTCCACCCCCTTAATGTTGCGGTCGCTAGCGTAATTTCATTTCCGCAAGCGTTTCGGCCATTTTTTACCAGGGTTGTTCGTTTAAGAAGTAAACCTAGTTATTTATTTTACTTTATGATGAGCCATGACAAAGACTTCTAATTCATGTATAAATATCTGAAGGTTATACTTGAAAAAAATGACGAATCGGTTTGCCCCCATAATCGAAAAGGCGCCTTGAGAGCTAAAACGAGAATGGCATTTTCCACAATCAACTGATTTATTCAGAAATAATTTTTGTCACGGCCCCATCAACGAGGAAACTAGAGAACTAAAATTAAATTTTATACCACCACGCTCACCCCGCATTCTTCCCGCCAAAGACATAGCCAGCGTAGATCTCGGATTTGGGTAGAGGGGAAATAGAATACCAAATATCACAAAGAATGCCAAATGATTTATTTTCGACACTTTCATATTCACAAGTAATAATACATAATTCTGTTTACTGACACGAGGCGACTTATTTCTCACATTAGTCGCCTCTTCAGACAAGCATAGAATAAATTTATTCTGCCGACATGCTGGTGTGTTACAAGTCTTCACACAGCAAGGATGACTGTGATATGTTACAGAAATATCAGCGTTAACTTGAATATTTATGGTTGTGAAATATTTTAAGTTAAGAAATCTAAAATCTGAAGTAAGATCAAAGCGATAATTTATGAGAAAAATCTTATCAAGTTTGATAATTGAAAAAAAAAATTCTAAAGCAACAGGCTTCGAGATTTTATCCTGCTATCAGCTATGGCGTCCCGCATCAGTGATATTTTTTGACATTGTAGCTTCCGGAACTACACACGAAATCCCAGATTACAGGTTAATTTTCAGAGACTACCGTCTGATAAATTTGATATGAAATATGATGTAAGTTATCTCTCATAAATTACCCAAACATCAAAGGTGAGATAATCTCGAGTGTAAGTGTGATTGAAATGATTGCTTTTGAAAAAAAAATTTTGAATGTGAAATTTTAAACGATGAACTTTTATAATCCAAATACGACTTTACTACATGTACAAGTAAACGCCGCGCGTGCGCACGGTCGATCGGGGAGTGTGTGATTTGATCGGTAGACATATTAAATGTAAATGTGTCAACTTCTTAGATTTATTAAATTCACATTCATATCCGGTTGTTTTCGTTGACATGCTCTCTGCTCCCAATTTGGCATTTCTCGCCTTCTAGAAACTTACCAAAATCCTACATGTACTATCAATTATTTCAACACAGGGACCTGAGAAATTGTTACAGACTGTGTGTACATTTTTACAGGTGTCTGAGGTATTTGGTAAAAATATCTTCCCCCTCCCCACGGTTCCACCTCGCAATGGAGAAATTGCCGTTTTGTGGCCAATGATTCGGTTGTTTCGGCTGCAATACCGTAAGGAGGCGGAGTGTTCCGATAGGTCAGTTTGCCATTAGTGAAATAAACAAATTAGGCGGACACTTGTTAAATTCTGTCGTCTCCTAGGTAACCGTGGCGCGAGGGTCAGCTGGAACATGTCAGTGATATAACGGTCAAATTAATGGGCTGATAAGACGGCCAAGTACCTCATTCCACCTTGTTATACATATAATTGGAGATAAATCGGGCGTCAATGTGATGACACCGTCATACCGAGTTTTAGCCGAGCCCCGACTCCTATAGACATACATGTACTGTTATCGAAATCCTCATCATTTGTCTTGGTCTCTGGGAAGTTTCGGACTTTTCTTCTGGTGTGTTTACCGTTCAACCTTGACCACGTCTTCTAAACAATACATACAGTGTACACCGAAGCAAAAGAGAAGACAACACGAATAATCAAACAACTAGTGGACACAAAACCAAGCGATTTGACTAATTAACGTAAAATTTATTCTGTATGGAATTACAGAAATGTTGGCACATTATCATGTTAAATCATTCAACGGTATCGAAGAAAATATTTGAAATCAAATTAAGAAGTGCAAATACAATCCAACGTACAACAAATTCGAAAATGCCAAATGTGCAAAAAAAGAAAGGTCACACACGTGGGTTTTCTAGCGTGATAATGAATGCACGTTTACTTTAAAACTGATTGTTGTTTTTCTAAGATTGAAATTACATTTTAAATATTGGAGTAAAGAGAAACGTTTCCTATCAAATTAAAACTGTCCTTTTAAACCGTTATTTTGTTAGTTTAAAGCATGTAATTACAGTATCGAGATAAATGTTTCGGGTAAATGCTGTGATTACGATCATAAAAAAGGACCAATTATCTGTTATAAAGAAATATCAAAGCAACAATATAAAAATGTTTTCAATACAAGCATGACAAAGAAGTTCTGTTTTTTAAATTAAACGATTAAATTGAGTTTTCTTTGAAAAAATAACAAATCAATTTAAATCTACGTCTATTTTGTTGATTTTTACTTGAAGGACCCAGCCCGCCCACATCACTGGTTTACCTGGAGAACAGGTGTTTCAGACATCCGATTAAAGTCCGTTAGGGCGATTAGCACTTTTTAAACTGGTTTATTTTAATTCAATTCAATTCAAATCTTTATAAGTCTTGAGAGTATACATCCCATCGACAACATACATATACAATTACATAGAATATAATTCAAGTCAGCTCAGATAGAGCAGTGCACTGGCATATGACATTATAGCATGCATGTGTTGATGATTTAGTAGTTAAAATAAAAAAGTGAATTTTTGCAGTTTAGTGTTCAATGTAAAATAATTCCAAATAGCTTTCCCATTTTAGTACAATTTCCCATCCGGTTTTTCTCCATATATTTCACCTGCAACCGGAAATTCCTCGGATGCCTTCAAAATATCTCTTTCGTGTTTGCCAAGGTTAAAAGTAAGAAATTATACTAAAAACACAACTTCCGACCTAGAAAAGTTGAAAGTTGACAGGTGACAAAACTACATTTATCATGTATTGGCTGTAAGCTTAGTCATTTCTACAACACGAATAGGAGTGACGGATCGTCTCCCTAATTCCGGATAATCTCTGATATGATACAACTAAGTTTGTTTGTTTGTCTTTTTGTCGACCTGAAGCGCTGTAATGTTTTGTTATCATCGTTCTGTAGTGTTTACAAATTATGTAGAGTATTTTCTAAACCAGTGGATTTTCTTTATTGACTTAAACTACAAAAATAATTGAGTCACTCTCCTAACAGGATTAAGTCGCTTCACCGCTATCAGTCCGAGAATGTGGTCCACGAATGACATAACCACATAATCTGATGACGTAATCAGAATGGTGGCACGGCGAGGCTGCCAAGGTGTCAGAACCCTTTATACACTGGAACATTGTCTGTGTCTTGTATACAACTAACGACATCACCCGAGGTGTAAGTGGCATTTTATTAACCTTGGATAAATAATCAGTGTCCGTTGCGTAATTGACGAGCCGTTACTGAAGATAAAAGTAAATTCAATTAGACACAGAACACGGATCATAGTAATTATAGACGGATTGACGTTAATTTGATAAGATACGTCAGTCAGTTCCCTGGCCAAGACTAATGTCAGACTAGGGACTCGTCGCGGCTGTCGACACTTGCTACCGTAATTATGCTGGCTCCATTCTCGACTGGACCGCGGAGACTAGACACTTGAACCATTTATTGACAATTAATTGGTTTGTAACCGTAAACGTCATGGACATGAAAAACAATCATACTGCTCATTGTTTGATTATTTGACTGGTGGCTGATCAAAGGATGCGGCCGTACAGATTTATGTTACCTGTTTTATGAGTCTTATAAACCAGTCACTACTTAGATAATGATTTATTTATGTTGTATATCACAATCCATTATCACGTGACTTTTTACTCAAATATCAAGAACGGCAGGATGTTGATTGGTCACTTGTTTTGAAAATAAAAAATACAAGTCTGCACAACTACAGAGTAAACCTGTTTGTGACAGGGAACTTGGTTACGTGTGATGGTAGTGTGTAAGAGATGGTAACAATAAGTGTGTACGAGATGGTAACAATAAGTGTGTACGAGATGGTAACATTAAGTGAGTACTAGATGGTAACAATAAGTGTGTACGAGATGGTAACAATAAGTGTGTACGAGATGGTAACATTAAGTGTGTACGAGATGGTAACAGTAAGTGTGTACTAGATGGTAACAATAAGTGTGTACGAGATGGTAACAATAAGTGTGTACGAGATGGTAACATTAAGTGAGTACGAGATGGTAACAATAAGTGTGTACGAGATGGTAACATTAAGTGAGTACTAGATGGTAACAATAAGTGTGTACGAGATGGTAACAATAAGTGTGTACAAGATGGTAACAATAAGTGTGTACAAGATGGTAACAATAAGTGTGTACGAGATGGTAACAATAAGTGTGTACGAGATGGTAACAATAAGTGTGTACGAGATGGTAACAATAAGTGTGTATGAGATAGTAACAATAAGTGTACGAGATGGTAACAATAAGTGTGTACGAGATGGTAACAATAAGTGTGTACGAGATGGTAACATTAAGTGAGTACGAGATGGTAACAATAAGTGTGTACGAGATGGTAACAATGAGCATGTACGTAGTTGTAGTAATAGTGTACAAGCAGGTTCACTTTCTATTGGGCGGCCGAGTTGACTGTGGATGAACTTTCGATTCGGTTACGGTTTGTTTCGTACCTGTTCATTTATGTGCGACGGTCTATGGGCCCCCACATCCCTATTTGCGGTAACACTATTACTACAAGCTACGTTTTTCTGTCGACGATTATTTCCATTTCGTACACACTTACCACCTTAGTGTACAGACCCTATACTGGTCATTTAAATCTGAATACGATAACGGAGCTGTTATCGAAAAGTCACTAACAATAACTTTACTGGTCGTGTTAGATAAACTTTTATATAGCCAAAAAGGTAAATGAATCAACATTCAATGTCGACACTTCAACTAATTTCGCAACGATTCTAAGTTTCCTACCACAGGGACTTGAGAATTAGTTAGACTGTAACTAATTCTCAAGTCCCTGTGATTCCTACCACTCTTTTATCAATAACCAGAACTCAAATCATAGTTTCGACAGGACCCTTGGCATACCAACTTCACCTTTCCATAAACTATTGCGTTTGGTCCATTTTGTTTTTTATTTCATTATTTTTTTCACTTTTTTATCTCCATCTTGCTGGTCTACAGCTTGAAATTTTCGAGATAATAAGTTGACATTCCGAGATAATGTACCTAATATACCGAAATTTTGAGGTAAAATTTTGAAATATCTCGAAATTCTGATATAGAGAAGAAAAAAACACACACACACAAAAGCGTTCAGCACTACGCTTCCATGTGATCACGTGTTAGCACAGATGTGCCATTTCTTGAGTTCATTCATAACTATAAGCAGATATCAACATATTCACCTTCTTCACAATTTGGCTAACCCATACGTACCATATACATGTACTACTTCCGTGTAATTTGACCAGCGGAAGTCATGGTAGATCTAGACAAACGCGGAATTATCCGGGTCAATGCGTCTTTTCAAATTATTTTTCAAAAGTGATTTAGGACGAGAAGAAATGCTGCGTTTCTTTTATTTCAGTTATTGAAAACACGTTTGTCGGAATAAAGTATTTCAAATCAGATACGTTCCGGGTATAGATTACGATTTAAATTCCATTTAAATTCTCATTTGGTTAAGTATGGTTAGCTTACGTCGTTTGTCAATATGTAATCGCCATTACTTTTGTCGTTTCCACATTTTGTGTAGACAGAACATCACATGCAAATATCTATTTGTTTGTGCCTCTGGAAGTTTTCGGGTCGTTTCATATATTATAATTCAACAAATGTTTATCTCGGCGTTAGGGTTAAGGTATGTTTACATTTGACGACTTGATTCATGGTTTTTTAAAAACCAGTCGTTACGAGGTTTTAAATTTTAAGTAGTTACGTGTGTACGTATCTGCCATTTAAGAGGCGAGTCTTACACCTAATTTAAACATACTTTTGCGGATAACGATCAGTAAAATAGCTCTACTGACAATACAGCTTAGACAAATATTTCCGTGATGTCTTACCTGTATGGATACCGACAAAATGACTCTCCTCCATTCAACTCGTTAGAGTGATGCAACGTGCCCCACCACCTATACATGCCACTCGAACGCACCCGAAGGCCAAACCAGCTCCCTAATCGTGCCACTCGAACGCACCCGAAGGTCGAACAAGCAGGGATTAAACGCAAATGGCTTGCTGAAGTGGAAGATTAAAATATATTCGTTATCAATTGCTAATCAATCAGTTTGGTATGATAAATTTCCACAATATTTGTTCAGACAATTTTTTTATTTGTATCAAAAGAAAACACGAGCCGTCAGGAATTTTCACACAATTATTTTGAACGATTTGTCTACATGTGTTGAGAACAGACGGTGAATTTATGGTGATGAGGTCAAAGAGTAGCTTCCGTGGCTGATATGTGATAAGCACATAATAGGATTATGGCTGTAGATATGGAAGCTTTCTATTTAATATAGACATGATGAAACTAGGGCTACAATACGGGGAAATAACAGAGTAAGGTCTTGATAACATTCCGGGTTGGAAAGTAAACTTGTCGCCCGATACACGAAACATTCGAAACTACATTAATGATTTAAGTGATAATGAAAAAAAAAATCCAATTTACATTTATCTGATAATACGGTGTACATTAACCAGTCATTAGAACCGAGGAAGATGGATCTGTACATATATATATATACTAAGAGTATTCCATTGTTATAATGATGTCGTGCCTTTATCGGTTCACTTTGTTATAAATGTTTGTTGTGAGTTTATAAATAGCCATCAAATTACTACTGTCATTATAAATGTGCTAATTACGTTCAAATCAAATTAACTTGAATACATATTTATATAATTATGTAGACCTCTGAACCCTAATATTATAATATGACACTCATCTTGAATACTTTATAGTATCTCTTAAGTAAGTAAAGCTCTACCTCATTTAGTCAATTGACAACCCAAGGGACAATGGGACGCCATTTTGTCCTCAATATTTGTATCTCATAGCTGGAAGCTTACATATGCTTCACTTTGTTAGTCTTACATAACTGACGAATACAGTTCGATTTTTTGTGGATAAAAATTTCCTGCTTTAAAGTTTCATACCAAGTGTGTTCATAGATGCTGTCTTGAAACTAATGTGAACACTATAGTTTTAAGTGATGAGAAATAGTATCTAAGAATTCAGAAAGAACCCCATTTCTGGAACAGCTCTAACGTCACCTAAATGTTTGCCTCTTGCGACTGTCTCACGTTAATCGAGGCGGGAGGAGAAGAGTCAAAATGACACTGATCGGGATAGCCATTGCTATATGACCGCAGTAAAACATTACCTTAACATAACTAATAACATTTTGAAAGAAGATGTGAGCAACAAAAAGGGTTTTATTCGAGTTTATTTAGTGTTTTGCAATTGAGGAATACTTTCCCAATCCTCGCCTCAATCCAAGACCCCTTCCCCTCCCACTCCTCAACATCCGACCCTCACTTTTCCCTTCCCATCCCTGAAGTAGCACCAGAAAAACACAGTTGCATCAACAGAGCAGGATACAAGCAGAATTACCACACATGCTGCAGTTCATTTTGGGAGTCTGGCATTCGATACGGTTGATTGATTCTCAACTTTTAGCAGCTTCCTCCGTCTCAAATAACGGCCCCTGCCAACACTGGTGTAATGTAAAGTTGGCAGGACCTGCTATATAGCACAGCCACCTATTAAAATATCCGGCATTTTTTGGGAGAATTCAACAGTACACCCACGTTTGTACAGGATATAGACACAAAATCTATTATGTAAGCAAGTTTTAAATAGCTGTATCACTGTTCGTTCATTGTCTGTAGCTCTCTGAGGTAGATTAACCGTCAGTCACGCAACGTTCGTTCATCTAGTAGTCTTAAGCAAAATCTGATTCGTCACGAATAGTCTACATGTAAAACTGTGTATACGTATAGAAGAATTGCTATGGGATAGTCGGATTAGACAACACACCTCTCTCGTTGTATAACAAAAATATCTGTCCGTATTCTCAAAACGGATTGATATGCGATCGACAAATTTTATCAGTGTTCCATTCACCATGACATTTACCACCAAACCAAATTTCAACAACTGGACTCTTTTAGATATTAAGCAATCAGGTTAACAAGATTGCACTTCAGGTGCACAAAATACCTGTACTAAAAGGTAGCTGGGAGGAGGTGGTCTGATACACAGATACCTAATGAAACCGGCCACCTCGTAATCTCGCGACCTCGCAATCTTGACCTATAGCTAAAGTCGAGGTCGCGAGATCGCGAGATTGCGAGGCGAAGCGCGAGGCGAGGTCGCGAGATTGCGAGGCGAGGAACGATGGTGTTAAAAAATGTATAGATCGGCGGAGATCACGTTCAACACTTGCATAATAATGACATTTTTGTTGTTGGCATACCTTCACAAATGAAGCTACCAGAACTTCAGAAATAAATTATTTTGAAAAAGACTATATATGTACTAATAATACAATAAAAAACAAAACCAATGAAGCAGTTAAGGAATCAGTCCCCCTGAAACACAAACAGTTCTTTGCTTATAATGTCAGATCTCTTATCGAAGATAATAAACTATTTATTTCTAAGAAACTGAAGCAGGATTTCAACTGGACCCCTGTTTATATAGATTTGAGGACTTCAATCTATGACGACTATATACTAAGTTAAGACTCTGTGAGCATGACTTAGGACTAGCCAGTAGTCGAATCAAAAACATCCAAAGACACTTTTAAGAGTCTGGAAAGTTTGTTATGTTATTGAAAACGAAATCCCCTTTTTCTATCGATGTCTTAAATATGAATAGAAAAATATATACATGTACATGTAATTCTGGTGATAAAATGAAATGAAATATGTCAGAAGATGATAATTTTATTATCATTTTGTCAACTAATACAGTCATTTGAACCGAGGAGAGTGGTCTGGTATCCAGTATAATATAATACTCTACTTATATTGTTGAATGTATGTAATTGTCACAAAATAATTTGAGAACATAAAATTTTGCAATAACAATTTAGTTGAACTGAACTGAACTGAACTAAACTAAACTAAACTAAACTAAACTGAACTAAACTAAACTAAACTAAACTGAATTGAATTAAAACTTAGCAATAACAATTCAACTGAACTGAACTGAAGCTCAGATATTTCTAGTCAGCACAGTAACGTAAAATGGAGGTCCCGTGTTACGTTGTCATGCCGCAGACAGTTATTTATCATTCCAGTCTTAAACAATCATGTCGACATTTTGTCATCCGTCACGTGCTTCCGGAGCGTGGAATGTTGGGAATGTAAGAAACGGAAGCAATATGTAATATTTCATCATGTTTTTGTTGTCCGACCGGGTGTTAGGTATTTGCTGTATATGCATGAAACCCATAAATTATACAAGAACAGATTAAACAGGCGATAAAAAAAATGAAATAGAAAGCCTGGATCTATTTTCATCAGACGTTACATATTTCATAAATAAGGGAAAATGTATGTTTATATTTTTACCGATTTACATGACAAAACGAAAAATTCCACTAGTCACGATGAATTTGCTATATATACGGCCCATATTTCGTACTTGTATAGTTTAGTGAATGTTGGGTGTAGGCCTTAGTTTATTTTTATCTATTAAAATAACATATTAAGAAATATATACATACACACATATATACATTAAAATTGAAATTTCTGGTTCTCAGTGTCCGGTATATATAAATACATGTATAGACAATGAACTGTAAAATTTTGACTTTTTAGTAATATCAAGAATCTCCAAGAGCACATGCATGTATTTTGTATTTTCAAGCTAAACCAGACCGGGGCTCAAACACAGGACCTCTGAAATAAAATAGGTACTTGTAAAAGCAAATGTTCATGGTCAGGGTCGAATATATCTGGTCAATGTCGACCGTATCACTGGCTAGTCTAGATGTTTGCGGCTGTCAGCGCCCAGAACACGTGTTACAGCGAATACGGTAATTGTGTGATGCGATATTTTTTACCATGAAAATTAAATAAATGTTTTGCTGGTGTAAGGACAGTCGAAGGGATCTTATTCAAAAAATATATGTATCAGTACAATTTTCGGGGCAAGGCTCATCAAAGCATACAATGGCTGCATGTAAAAAGATGAGAATTATTGTTTAAAAACTCCGACTTGTAGCCAACATAATATTATGTTTTGTTCCCCGAAACGAATTATTTTTGTCCCGTTTATTCAAAATGAAAAATGATTGATGAACTTTGTTTCTTTTTATCCAGGTGGCAAACAAAATACTTTGGTTGGTACGGATACCGTGATCGCTGTGTGTCGGAGGAAATATATTTCACAGTCAACGAGGACAAGGCGTCTACGTTGGGAAATTGACAACCGTAATACAGGCATCATAAAATCGCCAACAGGAAATGAACACACTGGCCTGGCGATTAACATGAAATTTATCACAATCAAGCGTGCCCTTTATGACGGGAGGTTGTGTGTTCGAAACACGTTTTGTGGGGAAGAAACCACAGTATTTTGTAAATTAATATAACTTATATTTACAAACGTTTTGTTATATAATGCCCTGTCATTTACATTCGAGATGTGGTGTATCTTTTGTAATATAAATCATTCTGAATTGCCAGTACGCCTGGACCAATGATTCACCGACTCCCATACACCGAAATGCAAATTACAAGCGTTACTATACTGGTTGAATCTCGGTCAATTCCGACAAGACTCGGAACCAACCAATGGCCTTGTCGGAGATTACGAGCCGAGATGTTGCGATGGTGTTGCGTGATAATTATCATCCGATTTCGTTAACATCCATGTTGTCTTCTGTTTAGTTTTGTATCTCCTTAACATAACCGTGCTGTATATAATCTGTGTCATTTTTTCTCCAGATTTATAGACTCAACACAAGTGCGCGTGCTATTTTTTACGCCCCTGTGACGCCTGTGACGATGTTAACTGCACTTTCGCAGCAAGGATTATGTTTTATTGGTAGATATAAAATACGAAACACATCTGATTACAAATGATACGGAACGTATTTTATTGTTTGTGAAAATTGCATTTTCACGATTTGCTTGATGTCCGCTGTGACCCCGGAGTTCATTTCCCAGACCTCATACGGGTAGTAAAGATACGTCTAGTATGCAAAAACACAATAAGACCAAATCGTTTGCAGACGACATCTTTGTTCTCGAAGAAACTCTATAGTGGAGTTATCCCCAGGCAGACATCTGATATGCGTTCATTAAAAACAGAAAATTGTAAGTTTTCAGTCAACATGACTGTCTACAGATCTAGGCGTCTGTGTATCTCACCACCTCTCGTCTGAAGGGGAGGGGGGAGGGTCCTCGTAGTCCCTCCCAAGACAGCGGGGTGATGGCCGCAAGCTGCTCGTTTTCTAAACGAGACACTTTCCACACAAAAAAGTAGATTTTATAAAAGAAAAAACCAGTCTGTATGCCAAGAGCAAGTTTAGAAGAGAGCATTGAAATTATGTCGTCCGCGAAATGTCGCGTGAAAAAGTGTCAATTATTGGCTATTAAATTGCAGTGAAATTCGAATTAATTCATTCGGTTGATAGAGTTCTGTGAAGGGAATAAATTGTATGTCAGTTGAAACTTTATACCATGTCATCAGATGGACAAAATTTACATTAATAAACAGACCTCTTGTTTAGATTATGTCGAGATAAGGGACCACCAGTGAAAAATATAATTTAGGGTTTGTACAGAACGGGGTCATATGGTCATATCTCTCGAGTATAGGCTAGGGCAAAACGAAATAATACAGCAACCAATTTTAAAATTCTCTAAACATATAATTTGATTTGTGAAGAGCAAAATTGCTTTATTAGATTTTTGTTGGTTATGGCGGTAATTTAAATTAGAAGTCATAATGTGCTTATTGCAGTTCTATACATGTAAAATTGTCACGAGCTAATGATAGAGAATATTAACTACCAGCCGTAATGTTTAGATAAACACAAGTACCAAGTTTTTTTTTAGTTAACCGTGAACACGTTCACTGAAAATGTCCTCAGAGGAAAATAATGAATCTGATTTCAGCAAGGCGATGTACGAGGGATGACTAATCTGGATTTGAACTAAAAATAACTCATTTGTTCCTCCTTTCGTAACCTCTCAAGTCAAGTTGTGGTGAAGGGGAGGGGGTTATTACATTTGAGCATCGTACTATCTCGGCCAATTCCGTCAAGGATCGGGACCAAACGGAATTGGTCACGACGTGGAATGATGGTTTGCTCGCCACGCTTGTTTATATACATATAGTAAAAAATCTAATATCAAAATATTTCATTAAAGATTCACGCATTGATGAACAGTTTAATACAAATCGCAATTTTGATATGTACAAGTGAAAGCGATCAATACCCAGTCATAATTGCTGACTAATACGGGTACAGTGTTCAACACCATGCGTCAAAGTTGGGTCTATACCTTCATGCCTCGGAGAAAGTTATAAAGAAGGGAGTGATCTTATTGGGTACTCTGGGGACGCGGGATTCATGAAGTCTGGTAGTGATGGATCTTTGAGTCCATGGGTTCGAATCGCGATGTGTGCCGGGAGCGGTGGGGTTACAGAATAGTGGAAATCTACAAAATATAAAGGATGCTCGTCTCAAAACAAAAGTCCATGGGTTCGAATCGCGATGTGTGGCGGCTTGGGTCGTACGGGATAGTTGGAATCTACAAAATATAAAGGATGCTCGTCTCAGAACAAAGCCCATGGGTTCGAATCGCCGGCTGGGAACGCACATGATACTGGGGAATCTACGAAATATAAAGGTGCTTGTCTCCAGACAAAACTCACACGTCAGCGTGGAGTCTATCAAGTCCTTATCATCATTGTGTTAGTGTAATTGACCTGCTTGACAACCTGTTATCTCCTGTACAATGGACTCATATGTCTGAAACGTTCATAAAATGGAAATACACGATTTATGTCGGGGTAATTTGGGGAGAAATATGATTCATTCTGTGAGGTATTCGCTGTCGCGCTCCCAAACAATGGCCGTGTTTTGTTCTAAGATAGAAGTAAATACAATGGACGATAATTTTACGGTTCGTGAACAAAGAGTCATTGTGACTCACGCCCCTCCCCATTCCCCCTCATCGACTGGGTAAACATGATCTATCATACAAGCTAAGTTATTCTAAAGTAATTTCAGCAAAATTGACGAAAATTGGGATAAATTGTGTTGATCTGTCTGGTGATACAGAATTTGTATGTAGCCGTGGCATGTGTGTTTATTTTGAGTAGTTACTATAGTTGTAAACATACTTATCCCTACAACGGTGTAATGAGTACGTGAAAACTAGCTAGTCCACTTTTAGAGACCGTGAAAGAAATTTACAAAGATACTCCGTTACAATGAACTTTCCTCGCCAATAACATACATACTCCCTCGCCTAAATGACTGTAACTCATCAAGTTATACCCGTCACACTTTTTAATGTCGCACTCGTCACATCGAGTCTAATCCATTGTGTCGTACTCGTCACACCGAGTCTTATTTATAGTGTCGTACTCGTCACATCGAGTCTTATTTATAGTGTCGTACTCGTCACATCGAGTCTAATTTATTGTGTCGTACTCGTCACATCGAGTCTAATTTATTGTGTCGTACTTGTCACACCGAGTCTAATTTATTGTGTCGTACTCGTCACACAGTCTAATTTATTGTGTCGTAGTCGTCATACCGAGTCTAATTTAATGTGTCGTACTCGTCACACCGAGTCTAATTTATTGTGTCGTACTCGTCATACCGAGTCTAATTTATTGTGTCGTACTCGTCACACCGATCTAATTTATTGTGTCGTACTCGTCACACCGATCTAATTTATTGTGTCGTACTCGTCACACCGATCTAATTTATTGTGTCGTACTCGTCCCACTGAGTGTAATTTATTGTGTCGTACTCGTCACACCGATCTAATTTATTGTCGTACTCGTCACACCAATCTAATTTATAGTGTCGTACTCGTCACACTGTAATTTATTGTGTCGTACTAGTCACACTGAGTGTAATTTATTGTGTCGTACTCGTCACACCAGAGTGTAATTTAGTGTCGTACTCGTCACACTGAGTGTAATTTATAGTGTCGTACACGTCACACCGAGTCTAATTTAGTGTCGTACTCGTCACACCGAGTGCAATTTATTGTGTCGTACTCGTCAGAGCGTAATTTAGTGTCGTACTCGTCACAACTGAGTCTAATTTAGTGTCGTACTCGTCACACTGAGTCTAATTTAGTGTCGTACTCGTCACACCGAGTGCAATTTATTGTGTCGTACTCGTCAGAGCGTAATTTAGTGTCGTACTCGTCACAACTGAGTCTAATTTAGTGTCGTACTCGTCACACTGAGTGTAATTTAGTGTCGTACTAGTCACACAGAGTCTAATTTAGTGTCGATACTTCTAACTAAATGTCATAGTCCCATAGTTTTTTTATACTAGTTTCTCAAAACGAAACGATTCACCCTATCCCATGATATCTTAAACTCAGATGCTCGGCATTCAACCAATTCTGCACAAATTTCCTCAACTCTCTAGCGATCCAAGAGATGACTCACACAATTTCCCTTCAGCAATGAAATTCACTGTTAACCTTTTATATCTGGGATACTTTGATCAAGAAAAGTTGAGAACATTTCGTGCATGTTAGGAATGGTAGTCAAAGAAAAACATGAAAAACAAATATTTCTTTTAGTATTTTATAATTACAAACTTTTTGCATTGTTTGCATCATTTTCAAATAGAAAAAAAAAGATGAAGAATCAATAAATACAATATGGAGAATCACAGACGTAGCGTACATAAGTATTCTTTGGAATCTCAATCGAGACATTCTGGTCCCTTTGGTCAATATATTTATCTAAATCAAACAAGGAAAATCATCCGAAACGAATCGGAAGTCGAAGAAAATCCGGCTGGATTTCAAATAATCAAAACGTAAAGAGTCAAAACACACTTATACACATATTAATGTTACAAAACTCAACAACACAAAATTAAAATTATATAATCATCACACACCCAAAGTCCTTGTTGAAATGTCTCGCCAGTTTATTTATTTTTAGTAGGAGTTTAATGGATCCATGTTAGAATGTTTTATTCCAGAAACGTATATCGCCCATGACACTTCAACAGAGTTCCAGAAGTCTTGATCACTGACGTTCCTGGGCCTCTGAGGAATTTGATATTGCAGAACTCTGAAAATAGAAAGGAAGAGAAAAATTAGCGTCATCTCAAGTTATTAGATTTAACATTTTAAGTGGAAAGTATCTTTTGGGGGTAAGGGTACGAATACATTTGCATAATGTAACTAAGCGATACCTTAGAAGGATGGATCATTTGCATTTAAACCCCACACATTACGGCAGAAGAATACCTAGTTATTTATCTTCCATTTAAAAACAGCCCAAACATTGGAGGTTTGCTGTCAATCTGTCCCAGTTTAACACACGGTAGAACGATTTTCTAAGGAAAGAATGGAAATACAATACGATTTTCAATTTTTCTTTTCTTTAAGAGAGAAATTTGTATTATAAAACAAATTACCTCGCATATTGAAAGTACATCCTTTTCACAGAGGACCTGGCATCGCTGGTGTACTTTCCTGCTGGGACCTTCGTTCGTGATCATTGCTGGAATAAATTTTCTTGGTCAGTTTGATTGTGGGTATCGGAGAACAGTGGTCATTTGGGAGAAGGCGTTCTTTCCATTGACTAGATGACCACAAGATGTCCGGAGCGAACACACCCACAGCCATTCACTTGACCGCGGCAATATTTCTAAACAAGCTCTCGTTTCCATGGTAGCACCAAATAATTATATATTTCCATAAAAACGTCACATATTGAAAATCTGTTTCCTTTCATAATTTAAATCTTAACCCAGTTCAGTACGTCCTGTACCGCTGAAACGCACGAGTTACAAAATAGTTTAAAACTCCACACATCAGTTTTTCACTACGATGAAGTTGGCGCCTTGAAATAGACATAGTTTGTGGATCCAGAAGATACTGTCTGTCCGCTGTTGTCCGCGTCATAATCACAGTCCTGACTGGCGAATGGTATGTAGATATTTGGCAGAACAATCATGCGGCCACCGCCGGCACTATCGTCGCTCTCCTCCACGTCGGCCGACGCAACCTTCTTACTACGTGGGGGGTAATACGTCTGCATCGGTGACGGCGCAGGAGTGCACATTTCTGAAAAGATAAAATGTTCAAATTATGAAATTAGTTTTTGCACAAATTTTACAATTTCTTTTTTTTTTTTTTTGAAAAAATAAATGCAAAGAAAATTGAAAACGAAGAACAATAATTGAATGAAAAATGCACCTTTCAACATCCCATAACTTTTTATTACATTAATTTCATGTACATTTATTATAGAAGTCAGTGTCTCTTATTTTAAGTGTAAAATGTGAAAACGTAGTTAAACACAAAACTTTTTTGGAGGTGGTAGTGGAGAGGGATGGGGTTGGGTTTAGGGGAGGGGAATGGTGTTGGGGTATACTCTCTTTGACAGCAGTAATAGACTTTGTTTATTACGGTAATGATGGTTTCTCATTAACCCTCAAGTGGCCGTATCATTAGCATTAATACGTCCATATTTAGAGAGGCGGTGTGTCACGGGCCATTTCAGCGAGACACGTTTGTGACGAAATTTACATCTGTTGTAGCTTGTAATTATGATGAATGTTCATGTCCTGTCTCTCTTTGACGGGGGTTGACGGCGAAGGTCGCGATGAAATCGACATCAGTCAGATTAACAATGAAACCGATGTTCACTACCGGAAATGTTCATTGTCCGTATTTTTTTTCTTAATTGACAATTTTTTTTAGCCGAGAAAATCCCTGTGCTCTGATGATCAAGACAGTCACTAGAGACTTGTAAAGACGGGTTTTCACAAATGTTTAACCTTATAAGTAAGGTTAAACATTTGTGAAAACCGGTCTTTACAAGTTTTCCTAAACTTTTCCTAAATTCGTTCTACGGTTTATGTTCGAATGTTAACACTCTATATATTTGTAAATTATATTTAGTGAGAGAGCCTGGAAACGCCAGAGAATACTATATGGCTAAAACTCCCTATCAAAGCTCTATCATCATTTACGGCTCGGTAAACAGTCAAATTAGGTCATAAACTTCAACATTCTCGCATCATTTATTTTAATGATAAGCTGTAGTATTGAATTAAAAAAAAACTGAATGAATGATTGTTCTCGATATTAAAAATAAAACTATAATGTTGCATTATCTTTATCATTAATGCATGTTTCCTCTAGTAATAAAACAGCACTTCCTGTCCTCTTTAAAATTCCTTTCATTCATCCGTACAGCTTCTGATATTTTCTATTGTGATTTTACCCTCCCCGCATTTTTGTCCGGGTTATAATGTTCTCGCACGGGAAGCGATCGAGAGTGGATCACTGCAGTGTTGGCAGTTCTGCTCTGTTTGAGATACAAAAGGGGACGATCCCTAATTGTTGAACCCAGTGCACCTTGATAAAATAAAGGGCCATGAGAGTCTAGGCAGGGTTTCAATAATGGGCCTAACCACGTGGCTTTTCGCCTCAATTTTTTGCATTTATTTCACAAAGGTTGTATCCGACACCAATGTCATTTACATTACTTTTTTTTTTATTAAATATCTAATGAAAATCGTAATTTCCCCTTGAATTTTTACAATTTCAACCATTTAAATTTATCTTTTTGACTTCGAAGAATAAATGTACTTATTGAACTTACTCTTAATAATCGATTTGTGTGTAATATATTTTTTTTTATTCAGACGCTTATTCAATGTGATTTTTTTTCAGTCGTCAAAAGTCATAAAGGGCAATATCCTAAGGCCACTTTCAAGGATAGATTAAATAGTCGTACCGTGAAGAAAATCAATTACCGAAGATATAAAGAAGATTTTGTTCATAATCTGATTTCTTCGACTGTAAAAAAAAAGGTCGACCTGTCGGATAGCGATGGTCATTCAAGCTTTGAATAATGAAAGAAAAGAGACGGCTAAAAATGCCATGAATTCACTGGGCAAAGATAAAACGAACA
This sequence comes from Pecten maximus, assembly GCF_902652985.1. Classification (NCBI taxonomy): domain Eukaryota; kingdom Metazoa; phylum Mollusca; class Bivalvia; order Pectinida; family Pectinidae; genus Pecten; species Pecten maximus. The sequence goes on from NC_047024.1 coordinate 20,768,196, forward strand.
TGTTAGCTCGAATTTGTCGCCGATTAGATTTCAGGGTGTGCTACACGTCGGATTGGGGGTTTATGGCATTCCAAGGGTCACCGAGAACTGGTGTTAGACGAAAAGTGGATTAGGCTGTCTCGCTCAGCTAATTACACGCTAACTTCCAAATTACACGAGGCACGTGGTGTTGTAGAACATTAAATGCTTACATTTTATTAAAAACAAAATCTCTTGGGATCATCTTTAAATATAAATATATATATATACATGTACATGCTTTGAAAGGAAATTATGAGCGAGCACGTGTTGAAGATTAATTCGTTAAATTTTAATCAATTTTTTAATCCTACCTTCATCCTGTTGACCAAGAAAACGATTTTTATTTATTATTACGTAAGATTATAAAACTTAAAACTTGAAAATTAAGCACTTGAAATTATGGCAGGTTTGATAATTTTTCATCAGAAAAGTGCTTCACTTTCCGAAGAGTTCCTACATACGGAGAATGGGGAGCCTGATGGCGATACGCGCTGAAATTAGTTGAAACTCTAGTCTTTATCTTGTACCGAATTACCGAGAATTGAATTACGAGTATCATCGGGGAGTGGGGGGTTCATTTCATTAATAAAAGTAATGAGATGGTACCACGTGGTATTTATATTTTCTAGATTTCAGATTCGACATTATTTTAGATTTTCGGATTTTTCAAAATACTTCCGAAAGAACCTTAAGTAAACGCCAAAAAACGAGAAATAGTTTCTCTCTCGCAAACAATTCACTTCACCTATAAAATAATGTGTCTTATACTGCATGTACTAGGTCCAACGCGATGAATACTGATCACACGATAATAAAAAGTCACAGAGATCCCCAATAACAATATACAATGTAGTACTAGTGTACATTGTGGTTATATTGTGTTTGAAAATGAAAGGAATGGTATGTGGAAATAATTTATCAATAAAAAAGTTATGTAAATGACCATGCAAAACAAAACTACCATCGCCCAACGGATTCAAAGCATTTTTCACTGTGTGCACATCAGAATCAAAACGTTTATGTGGACATTAGTCACAACCTAAAAATCTTACCAGGATCATAGATGATTTCTTTTTCCTCGCGTCGTTTCTTGCAGACGAAACAGACGAGGATGATGTAGACGATGACGAAGAGAGATACGAAGGACAAAACTCCGAGAAGTGCCATGGCCAAAGTGTACCATTTCCCGTTCTTCATGGTGATCGGCGCCTGTCCCCGGACGTCCGAGGGGTCGTTATTTGGAGTATTTACGTCAATATTTAACTCATTGGTCACAAACACTTCCTGTGAAATATTGTTCTTGCTTGGTAAAAGATTGATGAAAGGCGCTTGGTGAAACTCATCGAATTCGATGAAAGGCCCACACACAGTATCCCGGGTTTTGTCGCAGGGACGTCGGATAACTTCGTTTACTGGACATTGAGTGCAGGGTCGACACACGTTCAAACTCTTTTCCAAGTATTGCGAAGATTTGCACGTGGGAACGTGCTGCTGTGTTCCCAAAACCAGGGTAAATAATCCACAGACAATCAAGGTCTCAAAAGCCATTATGAATCTGAAAACGGACAAAGAATGTTAGTAAGTTAAATATGAAAATTCACTCAACAATTGCATATTGAAATTCCCAAATTTTATCAGTTTTGCACCAACATTTGTGAGAAAGAGCAAAGGATCGGGGGTCTATCAAATTAATTTATCACTAAAGCTTTGTAAACTTGTAAACTAACAAATTCTTGAACAAAATATTCTCAATATTCAATTTCTTTTGATCCCCCCCCCCCCCCCCCCCCCCCTCCCCCTAAGAAACTAAAAAACTATATATTTTTTGTTCGCATGTTCTTCAACGGTTTTGTATAATTTAATGAATGTCCCGATCATCCAAGTAAAGTACAGGCTTCGGTTTCAAATTATAATATCCCATTCATAAAAGGCTTCAAGGCAATGAATATTTTATCATTTCCTCCTAGAGTGTACGAAATATGAACAGTTCCCGTGCCTGCTCGTGTCCCGTATTTTACCTCGGGTCCGAAATATTCCTTTAAAAGGCCAACAAGCTATTTTACAGTTGTGTTGCGTCACGGCAACATTTAGATGAAATCCAGGTCACCGATAACGACACTTTCAATTCACTTCCAATATTATATCACTCTGACAAAAAACATGTTCATTAAAGAGGACACATATTAAGAATAAGTAAACATTCCGGTCTCCTTATGTGAATACTTCATACAATTTAAACAAGGGACGATGTCGTTGCAGTCGTCAGCTAAAATTATCACGAGCAGACGTTGATGGGTGGTGAATTCAAAAAGCACGATGCAAAATACATTTTTAATCTAAAACATGACATTCAGCAGAAATCAACCATCACTGTTGTGACTTGTATATTTGATCAGAATTATGTACTTACCTATATAGTAACTGAAGTAATCCGTTCGTGAGTGAAAAAGTAACAAACTACACAAATTGAACAACGGAGATAGCTTTTAGCACATGTATTCCCACGCAAGGCGAATGAATGGTATACACGTTGTCGCTACGATCTGCGAACTTGAATGAACGAAACTGTCAGACATCTACAGACACGCCCATTGATAACAATCCAACCAATCAAATCGCTGCCTCGTGAGCATACGACTCCGCCCATAGATCGTTATTGAAACGCAAGCACAATACACACTTGTGGTTATCTTGTTTAATCAAAACTCGTTTAGATACGGAGTAGAAATTTATTTTTCAGATATACTGTTTAAACTGACCATTCTATATTGGAAAACTTCGCAAATATGGAGACTACCTTTAAGTTTGTACCAAATTCTGCCCGCTGATTATTGGGGCCGAGGTCATGACCCGAGACTGTTTCATTCATACCAGCTAGCACAACAACCTGTTACACACGGGGCAGTTTCGTTCACACGGCGATCACTGTATCCATCTTGAATAGGTAGAAATTCCATGGGCCTTTGTAATATCTGACCTCGCCAGCCAACCGCAGGCCTCGCCAACAGGAAATTTGAATATCTGACACACGTATTGGGAAGATTACATTTGTTTATTTATATACACCGAGTTGAGTTTTTTTTCTGTAGAATGTAAGCATTACCTTGTGACCAACTGTCAAGGTTTAAAATTAATCTATGTCATGAAAATTTGTTAACCAGCGAGAAATGACGAGGCCCGAATGAAAAAATACTGATTATATATGCAGAGATACGGGTTTTTACACATGTTAAATAATACTTCACCAACAATTGTACAGGGAAAGGAACAGGGACGTATATATGTATATATGTGTGTGCAGATTTTTCATTGGATTATGACACGTGCGGGTCTAGCTTTTAGGTAAACTTTATTTATTTTACCACAACACAATTGCTAAACAAGTTGTATAAACTTATCTAAATCAAGCTTGTTGGCGGCCAGGGGTCTTACTGTGGGAGGAAGCCGGACCCGGGGAAAACCCACGTGGTCGGGCAGGTGACCTCATAACTTTTCTCGTCCGATCGGGGACTCGAACCCCGGCCGTCTAGGTGAAAGGCAGGTGTATTATCACTGTGCTACCCGACCACCCTCTTTTAACTCCATAGCAATCAGGAAAGAGACACTCCTGTGTCAAATCAAAATAGGATAGATAAATAATTACCAATAGTCTGTAAATAAATATTTAGTTGTTACAGTTGCTTTACGGCACTGAATTATTCAGTTATTTAGCAGACGAAAACAAGAGTTTATTTCCTATTTGTCAATCCAGACTTTTAATTATCGAACTGTTATATATTTAGAGGCGTCTCTGAGAATGTAGATTTTTTCTGTACTCGTTACCACTTCGAACAGTTTTATATATATACAATTACCTTCGGAACCTGTTATTCGTCTTTGTAAGAGGGATGCATACCAACTAAGGTCACGAAAGGTCAAATCTATTTCGTTACCACATGTATCGTACCACTGAGAGACTGCAGTTTCTCCCTAAAACAAAACAGATGTGGAGGAATATTTCGGCTCTGACTCCCACAGTACCTGGTATTGGCAGAACTACGCCTAATCCGTGACTCGGGATATACTAATACTGAGTAAGAAGGGACAGTTGTCTAAAAAGAAAAAAAAAAGTGATTTATGTTTAAGTCATAGAAATTTGGCCTCCCGAAAATTAGTGTGTCAGTCATAGCCGAAATAACAGTATTATGACTAGATTTTAAGTTTTGGATTTAAACAAAATATGGAATGTGTCAATTGATCCTTAGTGATTGACTAACAAGCGTTTTTCTTCGTTCACTAATTTTTTTTAAACTACAATTTATGAAATAAATAAATTTGTAAAAGCAAATTAAAACGGGCATACATTTTGAATTTGAATTGAAACAAGCGTTTTTCTTCGTTCACTAATTTGTTTTTTAATTACAATTTATGAAATAATTAAATTTGTAAAAAAATAATAAAACGGGCATACATTTTGAATTTGAATTTGAATTAAAATAAATCTTATTGCATAAATACTATATGAAATTATCTGGCACTAGTTGTTATGACTAGCATGCATATATTTGACATGCACATTTTATATCAAAATCATTGCAGTCTATGGCTTGTTCTGGACACCTGTATAAGGATTGAATTATTTAGTCCCGACAAAGGAGAGACAGTTGTGTTTACAAGACCCGGAAATAGATAAATCGCTGACAACACAAACAAAATGTCAACCTGTCTCCCCTACCTCTGTCTTTACATTTGTGCAATAAAACTTTATCACTAAAACAACACCATTATCCGGCTGGAATGTTTGAGTAAAGACCTCTAGACTTTGTAATTACAATCCGTTTCTTATGTCAATCACGTGACTCACTTGGACACGATTACAATGAGGTTACCGAATTTCTCGTCCGTTTGTCGTCCGCCTCGGCGCCCATCTTGACGCTTGTGTACACGCCCTGCCTTACAATGTTGGCATGAGTTTCGCCCGAGGCTTTCTCGTATGTTTCAATGCACTCTAATCTTATAGTTTCTTCCTGACAGTAAAGATCATTCCGAGTTCAAAATTCTCCAAATCGAAGAAAAATGTAAAATGGTAGATATTTGCTTTTACTTTGCAGAATTCAGCAAAATCCCAGTGTTTGGTTTTATTGATAAGATAAAGCACGGATTCCCCGTTTACATCACATATTTACAGAGTAAATACTTTATTTGATAAAGTCTGACCACATTATAAATGGTTAGATATACCCCAGATCAGATGGCTTTTATAGCTTTATGAATACCATTGCATACTAAAAACATGGTCTGGCATCTGAACCAAAATTTTGATCTGGTAAGTTCTTAAAATTTGAATTTTTCTTTTTTCCCCACTAGAGATCAATATCATATTTAAGTTGTCAAAGACCAAGGACTGCAACGACTTACTTACAATATACAGAGAAAAAAACGCCTGCAAATATAATTTCGCCGATAGATACCACGGTGTAGACCAAAGTTCAATGGGGCCAGACCACAGTCCAAACTGTTATCCCCGACAAACACGGTCCAAATTTTGGTGTAATTTCTCATGACGTCATAATTTTTAAGGTTTGTACTACTACCACTAAGCAGAAACCAAATAGCAAAATTTTAGCAATTCATAAACATATCGAACTGCTTTAGACGGATAAGCAAGCGTAGGCAACATATTAAAATCTGGCATTATTTAAGCAGAAAATGGGGAAAAAAATGAGAAAAAAAACATGAGAAGAAAATATGGTATAAGGCATGCTTCTTACCGATGATCGTGGCGAAGCTGCAATGGTGCTCTCTTACAATGGCGTCGATGGAAATTACCACGTCCAATATCTTACCCTTTTATTGCGTCAACGATATAAAAAGATAGGATTTTCCAGAGACCTATATTTACATAGCAATATTACAATCTCAATTGTTAAAGGGAAGCAACTCAAATTAATGCCGAGAAAAATTCCCAAAGACTGAAGGAGTTACCTCCCATGTATACATTCTAACTTGTTAAAATGATTAAATACATTAATATCACGTCTTGTTTTAAAACTGTACTTGGACCGCGAGGTTCATTGAACCTCGCGGTCCAAGTACAGCTTGAAAACAAGACGTGATATTAATGTATTTAATCATTTTAACAAGTTAACAAGTATATAAGTAATAAAATATACTAAAATGCTAAGTTAGAAATGAAAATATAGACTACATACTCAGCGATGAATTGATAACTTCTTAACTTTCCCAAAAGTTTTTAAATGTAATATTCTAAACAAGATTCAAACGTAATAATAAGAATTAATCTGTCATGTATGGCCATTTACCGACATATGTTGACAAATATAACAAATTTGAGTCGAGTTAGTGGTCTAACTGGAGATGTTAAAAGAGTTACCTCCCTTCTCCTGTATCTAGGGACACTGTTCAGAGACCACTTATTTCCAACCGCAATTAAAATTAAAATAATAATGAAAAAATAATTATAATAATTAAAATAAATAATTAAATAAAAAATAACAATGGAATAATAATGATAATAATTAGTTTCCTTTGTACATAAGTCATACATGTCGCGGATTTCCGACCACATCACTTTATCGGAACGGTACGTAACATCTCTCGTCCGACAAGATTAAACTGTCAGCATTTAATCGATCTTACGATGCATCTATTTATAAATTAATGCTGACATGCAGTGATATACCGTTGTGCACACAACTATAGATAAAAGTGTGACGTCATCAGAATATGCTGACACTACAGGTGTTACATTGCAACACTGTTGTGAAATAGCTTTCAGTATATATAGGGGTAGGTGTACTGAAGTGGGGTACAGTAGTTTCGATATGGGGGTCGAGACTGCAGGGATGAGAACACGTGTTTGGAAGGTCATATAAGCTTACTTCGTTATGAGTTTGCTTTCTAGCAGCTCACATTGAAACCCTGGTCCTGGGATCGAACCCTCCCATAGCAACCGCGCTGTCACACATCACGTGTGCTAAGTGGTGGGAGGGGGAGTCCCGGGGCCCCCAGGTTTTATGACATCACGTGGAATGACTTGAGTGATCAATATGTCTTTTCCGTGAAGTCAGTCTGGGGGATAAATTACGTCACGATATTTGACTGACCGCAATACGGACGGAAGACGGACAGTGGGCATTACACGGACGTAATAGGTAAGCGTGATAATCGTACAGTATGGTTATTGAAGTGTTGAGTTGGAACGATGAATGCAAATCATTGCAATATTGTACATCTCAAATATTTTGCTTTATATTTTTTGATGTTTTTTATTAAATATTTTTGCTGTCTTGCAAAATACGTTATTACATTCATCATGTTATGTTACAATAGTTATAGTCCTGTACCTTCGGTAACATATCACACGGATTGTAACTACAGTAATATCTCAATAGGACTGTGACTATGGTAACATATCACATGACTGTAACTATGGTAACATATCACATGACTGTAACTATGGTAACATATCACATGACTGTCATGGTAGCATATCACGAGGATTGTAACTATGGTAATATATCACGAGGACTGTCATTATGGTAATATATCACGAGGACTGTAACTATGGAAACATATCACGAGGACTGTAACTATGGTAATATATCACGAGGACTGTAACTATGGTAACATATCACATGTCTGTAACTATGGTAACATATCACGAGGACTGTAACTATGGTAACATATCACGAGGACTGTAACAATGGTAATATATCACGAGGACTGTAACTATGGTAACATATCACGAGGACTGTAACTATGGTGACATATCACGAGGACTGTAACTATGGTAATATATCACGAGGACTGTAACTATGGTAACATATCACGAGGACTGTAACTATGGTGACATATCACGAGGACTGTAACTATGGTAATATATCACGAGGACTGTAACTATGGTAACATATCACATGACAGTAACTATGGTAACATATCACATGACTGTAACTATGGTAACATATCACGAGGACTGTAACTATGGTAACATATCACGAGGACTGTATCTATGGTAATATATCACGAGGACCGTAACTATGGTAACATATCACATGACTGTAACTATGGTAATATATCACGTGACTGTAACTATGGTAACATATCACGAGGACTGTAACTATGGTAACATATCACGAGGACTGTAACTATGGTAATATATCACATGACTGTAACTATGGTAATATATCACGAGGACTGTGACTATGGAAATATATCACGAGGACTGTAACTATGGTAACATATCACGAGGACTGTAACTATGGTAATATATCACATGACTGTAACTATGGAAATATATCACGAGGACTGTGACTATGGTAACATATCACGGGGACTGTAACTATCGTAACATATCACATGACTGTAACTATGGTAACATATCACGAGGAATGTAACTATGGTAACATATCACATGACTGTAACTATGGTAACATATCACGAGGACTGTATCTATGGTAATATATCACGAGGACCGTAACTATGGTAACATATCACATGACTGTAACTATGGTAATATATCACATGACTGTAACTATGGAAATATATCACGAGGACTGTAACTATGGTAACATATCACGAGGACTGTAACTATGGAAATATATCACGAGGACTGTAACTATGGTAACATATCACGAGGACTGTAACTATGGTAACATATCACGAGGACTGTAACTATGGTAACATATCACGACGACTGTAACTATGGTAACATATCACGACGACTGTAACTATGGTAATATATCACGAAGACTTAAACTATGGTAACATATCACGAGGACTGTAACTATGGTAACATATCACGAGGACTGTAACTATGGTAATATATCACGAGGACTGTAACTATGGTAACATATCACATGACTGTAACTATGGTAACATATCACGAGGACTGTAACTATGGTAACATATCACGAGGACTGTAACTATGGTAATATATCACGAGGACTGTAACTATGGTGACATATCACGAGGACTGTAACTATGGTAACATATCACGAGGACTGTAACTATGGTGACATATCACGAGGACTGTAACTATGGTAATATATCACGAGGACTGTAACTATGGTAACATATCACATGACTGTAACTATGGTAACATATCACATGACAGTAACTATGGTAACATATCACATGACTGTAACTATGGTAACATATCACGAGGACTGTATCTATGGTAACATATCACATGACTGTAACTATGGTAACATATCACGAGGACTGTATCTATGGTAATATATCACGAGGACCGTAACTATGGTAACATATCACATGACTGTAACTATGGTAATATATCACATGACTGTATCTATGGAAATATATCACGAGGACTGTAACTATGGTAACATATCACGGGGACTGTAACTATCGTAACATATCACATGACTGTAACTATGGTAACATATCACGAGGACTGTAACTATGGTAACATATCACATGACTGTAACTATGGTAACATATCACGAGGACTGTATCTATGGTAATATATCACGAGGACTGTAACTATGGTAACATATCACATGACTGTAACTATGGTAACATATCACATGACTGTAACTATGGTAACATATCACATGACTGTAACTAATGTAACATATCACGAGGACTGTATCTATGGTAATATATCACGAGGACTGTAACTATGGTAACATATCACGACGACTGTAACTATGGTAACATATCACGACGACTGTAACTATGGTAATATATCACGAGGACTTTAACTATGGTAACATATCACGAGGACTGTAACTATGGTAACATATCACGAGGACTGTAACTATGGTAATATATCACGAGGACTGTAACTATGGTAACATATCACGAGGACTGTAACTATGGTAATATATCACATGACTGTAACTATGGAAATATATCACGAGGACTGTGACTATGGTAACATATAACGAGGACTGTAACTATGGCAATATATCACGAGGACTGTAACTATGGTAACATATCACGAGGACTGTAACTATGGTAATATATCACGAGGACTGTAACTATGGTAATATATCACGAGGACTGTAACTATGGTAATAAATCACATGCCAGTAACTATGGTAACATATCACGAGGACTGTAACTATGGTAATATATCACGAGGACTGTAACTATGGTAACATATCACGAGGACTGTAACTATGGTAATATATCACATGACTCTAGCTATGGTAACATATCACGAGGACTGTAACTATTGTAATATACCACGAGGACTGTAACTATGGTAACATATCACGAGGACTGTAACTATGGTAATATATCACGAGGACTGTAACTATGGTAACATATCTCGAGGACTGTAACTATGGTAATATATCATGAGGGCTGTGACTATGGTAACATATCACAAGGACTGTAACTATGGTAACATATCACATGACTGTAACTAATGTAACATATCACGAGGACTAACATATCACATGACTGTAACTATGGTAACGTATCACGAGGACTGTAACTATTGTAACATATCACATGGTTGTAACTATGGTAACATATCACGAGGACTGTAACATATCACATGACTGTAACTATGGTAACATCACGAGGACTGTAACTATGGTAACATATCACATGGTTGTAACTATGGTAACGTATCGTGAGGGCTGTAACTATGGTAACGTATCGTGAGGGCTGTAACTATGGTAACGTATCACGAGGACTGTAACTATGGTAATGTATCACGAGGACTGTAACTATGGTAATATATCACATGGTTGTAACCATGGTAGCGTATCACGAGGACTGTAACATATCACATGACTGTAACTATGGTAACATATCACAAGGACTGTAACTATGATAACATATCACATGGTTGTAACTATGGTAACGTATCACGAGGACTGTTACTATGATAATATATCACGAGGACTGTAACTATGATAACATATCACGAGGACTGTAACTATGGTAACATATCACGAGGACTGTAACTATGGTAATGTATCACGAGGACTGTAACTATGGTAATATATCACATGCCTGTAACTATGGTAACATATCACGAGGACTGTAACTATGGTAACATATCACGAGGACCATAGCTATGGTCACATTTCACGAGGACTGTAACTATGGTAACATATCACATGACTGTAACTATGGTAACATATCACATGACTGTAACTATGGTAATATATCACATGGTTGTAACTATGGTAACGTATCACGATACACATACAGTATATATAACGTTATACATGACATATACACTCCGCTTGATATATCACCATAGTTACTTGCAGTCCCTGTAACATGTTACCGTAGTAACAGTTCTCATGATTTATTACCATAGTAACAGTTCTCACGATTTGTTACCATAGTAACAGTTGAACAATAATCAAAGAAACACCTTCCTAACCTAAATCATGAATTTGCGGACAAGATTCGAAAAAAATACATGCCAAAGCAATAGAGGGCAATAACTCCACATATACTGGGATATGAAAAGTGAAATGATGTGTGACTATTCCGAGAAACCCAGATCTCGGATCAGTAGTAACGAAATACCCTAAATATTTAGTAAGATATAATGAGATATCGTAAAGATCATGTTTATCATATCAAGAGTTTTCCAGGAATCATGTCGTCCATGATGAGCCAAGTATTGCCTGGCAAAATTATAACTAAATCTGGACATTCCCTTTCTTCTGTTGAAGCATGAAACATGTCGGCTATCTTGAAACTAGCGTAAACATATCGTGTGTTCATAACACGATAATCTAACATTTCAATATATAAACAACAAAATTTTAACGTGATTTTTGTTGATTTTTTAAAAACAGCTTAATCAGAAAGAAAACGCTTTCAAAGCACTTCATTGTTGTTATTAGTCATCGTTTGCCTCCAGCTTTTCACATTCCTTCCAAACGCAGAGAAGACTAGGTCGCCCCTATTAATGATAGGTCTTTTCTGATCATTTGCATGTTCATCGCGCTCTCGGATGACAGGTAATATTGAACAAATTCCAGTAGTATCCCACTGTCTACTTAGCTTTAGTGACTAACCGTTACACCTGTACAGGTCAGAGGTGATGGGGGAAAGCCGTCATTTGAGGATCTAATTTCTGTGGAGCAAGTGTCTGACATAGTACCACCTTGCTTGGTGCCCCATGACATCGGGTGTATTATTGCGCACAATCACGACAGGTTGGCTATTGCAATCATTTATGGAACAAAATACAATTTCGCCACGCTCTCTCCCAGCTCGAATATCCAAGGTAATTTGTGTCAGAGTACAAAGTAGTGTGATCGGAATTTTGTGTGATTCCCGTTTACTTAAATCTTGTTGTTCACTTTTACGGTAACAGACGAAAACTGATATTCCTCGTAAACTAAAAACCAGACATTTCCAGGAAATAACCTACCACAAAAATAAGCTACAAGACATTCAAGACAAATGCAATTCGGACAATACAATGTACTCCGGTGACTAGCTGTAAAAAATATATTATTGGCCATCGCTTATTCGGTCTTTGAAATGTATCTCCACATATTTCTTATTCTTGCATCAAGAAAGACGATCTCTTCCGCCAACATCTGCATATGTAAAGATTTCATCATCATTAGAAGGGGTTTCATGTCCAAAGTATTTTTTTTATTTTTTTATTATTCCTATTCCAAGAAAATCCCTATCCTTTTCTAAATATAAGCCATTGTCAATACACGCGATGGTATTGTGTCACATACTCAACATGTTTGTCTGTGTCCATCACCATACGTCACGTGACACTAAATTACGCATGCTCCGTATCCTATCCCATACTATTGATATTTGATATAAATTCTGTACAGTGTATATATAATGGTATTGGATATATAGCGTGTGTCCCTGTCAACAATGAAATGTTACCCGGGTCAATGCCTGGTCGGTTACCCAGTAAATTCTTTGTTTATTTTATTTGAAAAAAATAAATAAAATAAAAAAAATGCAGTGATTAAATCAACATACAAAAGATAATTCTATATCAATGCACACTCCCTGAGCTCACAAATTGTAACTGTACCCCAGTGAAAAATTTTCAGTCTGGCTGTGTGATACTAAGAGCAGTAATGCAATCGGTTTTTAACAGTTTTATCTCATTTTCTTTACATACATAGATAATCAACATTACAATACATAAAAGCATACAATAAATTAATGGTTTTAACAGTTGATGAAATATATACATTTATAAACTTTTTATGGAGAACAAACAGTGGGAAATATGAATCGGATAAATTTACCCAATCCTTTTTAGCTAGTTAGTATCCTAACTTCATTAAAAATTGGAAATTAATTACATTATAAAAAGGACTTGGAATTAGTGTCATTTTAGTAGTCATTTTTCAAATAATATCTTCATTTTTTCTCACAACATGCGCCAATATTTCACTCTGATGGTGGATATTGAGAAAGTTTATTGTGGAAATAACTTAAATATAGATTTTTTATATTTTTTTTAAAAATAATTCAGATATCGAATTTCTGCCAGTACATTGACATCCATTCGTGTTATCCATCAATGGAAGAATCGATTTATCACGTGGACAAAACGTGACAGACGTCCTGTTTATATCCGATAGGGTAATCATCATGTCATAATCTATACAGAAAATAATATTCCTAAGCCGTAACATAACCTGCATCATAAGCTTAAGAGATAATTTATTAAAATTAATGTACATGTAATTGGTATTATAAGGTAAAGTTAATTTTCACCGCCTGGTTTTAAATCCTGGTTAGGACTTTGAGATTAACTCTTATGCCGAATACCTGCTTAATTATTGAATTAAATAATGAAAATTGTTATATAAAAACTGAAATAATTAATAAAAATTGAAATATGATAAACATTGAAATAAATACTGAAAATTAGATAAAAAGTATGTATCATCTAAAACAATGGAACTCGAAGTACAATAAACTTTGTCCTATCTCTTTCCTTTTTTTCAAAACAATGGATAATGCTAAAATAAAGCTGTGGTGTCGTTCATGTCCCTAACATAAAATACTCTGCAATTCCTTCTGTGCTATCCGACATGAAAAATCATATATTCGCTAGTCTAATACAATTGTGACGACAGTGTTTAGCTTCCATGTAATTTGCATTTCATGAGATTTACGGCTAAACTGGTAAGAGATAAACGAAGCCCTCCTGCAAAATTAAATTTGATATTTCCGCTCAGAGACAGTATCGATAAAATATATTATTTCAAATAGCGACAGATTTTCTCTTTGTACAATGAAGCGATTTTACCAATGATAATTTGATATTCTAAAAAGGGGCCATTTATAAATCCCCTGAAATAGCCACGCGTCTGTCCTGGGTACACGTGTGCCCAAAGCGAACAGCCTATCACAAACCAGAAATGAACACGACTGGGGTCGCGCGCGAAGCATACGCCTGCCTGCGATGCATTCCGGAACAATAGGACAGGTGGCTTCCGAACATCTGCGTGTGCTTTTTCCCGCCGTTATCGATTTTTTCGGACGAGTGAAAATTATAATACAATATTTTGTTTAGTCAACGTACCGTGTACATTGCGTTCTGATGGCCCGATAGATACATGCTTGTTAACTTTCACCTGTGCCGGCGTTGTACCATTTGTATCTGTCTCTGGGGGAAAATAAACATTTCATTTCCTTAACAATGTCCCGTACATATTCTACCGAAACTAAAAAGTTATTGTGAAATTAAATCACTTTATTACAAGAAACTTGGGGTTAAGAATTTTGAAATCTTGACAAAGCGAACCACTAATTTGTTAGCATATTTTGATACATCTATATTATAAATTTTTAATCAAGTCTTGGAACGAGAAATAGACATTTCTCGAGTAGTGTTATTTTTTTTTCTTTAGTGTTCAGCAATTTGTGGGAAATTCTCGCTTTGCTTGAGGACAAATTTTAATCGTGTAAAAAGGCAAAATGAAGGAAAACCTTTATTGCTTGTAGAAATGACATTATATATACATGTATATAAATGATAATTCTTAGACAGATTCTACAAAAACAAAAACAAAAGAACTAATTCTATAAATAATAAAACGCTTAAAATATTAAGATGCGTTTCTAAGACAAATTATACGTATCTTACTTTGAACAGACAAATATTAACCATACACATCTTACCTTTGCCCACAGGGGCATGTCTAGTCTTATATTAAAAAATATAGCCTGATATACCTATATAAAGACTTTTATATTGGTATTTCTAGCAATTTGTAATATCAGACTAGAAATGTCCCTGTGCTTTGACCAGAGACACCTGTGCTTTGACCAGAGACATATATACATATATATGTATATATGGCTCTGCTTTGACCAAACAAATATAAACCAGACACGTCTCCATTTTGAGATGTAGACAAAATATTTTCTATTAAAACAAATACAGTGTACATAATTACACATCCTCGGTGATATAGATACAATTATCTATGATATTGAACAGAAAACACGTATTTTAGCAATTATCAAAAAGTTGTGATATATACGTCTCTGATTAGACAGGTGCTATTTAAGATAAAAAATACCACACCTGGGTTAAAATACTTTACCTGACCAGGAACGTACATACTTTCTTATTTCTGTAGAATATAGGAATGTATTATGGAGATATTTGACGCTATGAAAGCGATCCAAGGTATTTTTGTGATAATGAAATTTACAATCCTGTTATAAAGCGATGTAGCTAAATGCTATACAGTTCGTGTTTATTTTGACGCCCAACCATATAGATCCCAGACGCCGACCTCAGATATCGGGTTCAAGATCAATCGAATTTTAATGATAGAGACGAGAGTTCTGATAACGGGACATTTTTAGGGACTCACCTTGTCGAGGGCCCACGCGCAGCCGTGAACCCTCTCTAGCATTGTCTCTCGCTAGTGACCCGTGACGCGGGCACGCGCCGCATTCGCGACAGATGTCCGTTGCATTACGGTACATCTGTAGAGGGACAATAAGAGGACAGGTGGCGCCACAAAGAACGCTACTTCGGGTCACAGGTTGAATACTACGGTTGAATCTTAAAATAGACCAGTTTTCATTCAGTACCAATAAAGTCGCAAGCTGTCATTTTTCTGATGTTTTCCATTGAAAAAGTTTTCATTATTTCGTTTAAGAATATTCCCTTTGAAGGCACGCGGCGGTGTGTCCTCGGTAGGGTTCACCATACATGTAACGGTACGGGGACATGTGCATCCGGCCATTTTAGTGTGTAAATGGTCATAACGGCGCAATGGACGCTGGTCATTATCAAAGTGACCATTATCGTTAGAGATGAAAAGGGCTACCACCTGTACCCGCTGTGGACTACAGTCGAAGCCTTTGGAAACTAAATGTTAATGATTTCTCCAAAAAGTACACGCGTCTATTATCCCAACCACCATATAATTTCGTGTACGAAGCGTATTTCACGGGCCAACATTTTGATATTGATAAACTTACCAAATTTTTTTTGTCCGCCGAAGTCGGTTCAGATAAAGTTGATCATGTTCTTTATATTGTCATAATAATTAATGTTCCTTTGAGAATGATTTTTTTTTAATTTCAATTACAATTTTTTACTTTCTGGTTATTCATAGTTTGTTTTTATTGGGTTTTTCTTTCTTTCTTTCTTTCTTTCTTTCTTTCTTTCTTTGAGGAAATATTGAATATTATCAAGTGCTCTCGTGTGTGTATCTAAGGGAGAAGAGAGATACAAGCATTGATATAATCAGTATTTAGACTAAACACAAACATTTGCACGTTGACCAATATCAAGTGTTTGAAGGTTTCCAGCTGACGAAGCAGAAGGCCCTTGACCTAGACAGAATCTACTTAACCTGATATCAATCGATCCAATATGTATAATACCACTCCTACTGACCAGGAGTGACCACCACCTGTATTTACATTGGTCAGTCTGACCAACGACTTACATCATGTCTATATCGATTTGGTGACTCTATTGTGTCGAACTGTGTAAGTATACCGAATCTATCTTTAACGCTGACGAAATATAGATAATATATTTCAAAGTTCTATCCACTTTAAAATAACATAATGGCTTGCCCTGTCACAATTTATGATAGCAACATTATCTACATCCTGTGTGGGTTCAATGAAGACGCAAGACCCGTTCATTTAAGTCTAGTTAAACCGAAATTCAAATTTTATGTGCCCAATTGATATTTATGTAACATTTTAATATTTAAGTCAGGTTGTGTACGTAACAGATAAGTCACACTCGTGTCCTGACGAAACAGTTCAAAACACAATGTCAATTTCAGTCAATATCGCGGCAAATAGTGAAATTAACACCGATTTCCTTGAAATCAACATCAAACGCCGCACTTACCTTTTTCTACAACTACACGTGTTAGTTGACGGGGGTGGGTGAGTGCTTTAAAACAATTTAAATACACAAGATGGTACTTTGTCGAATAATGTTTTGTTTTTAACTTCAACATTCAACTTAATTTATTCGTTCTCTTTACACAAAACCTTATGTATAAGAGAACATTTTACATCATCAAATGACTCTTTTAAACATAACGTTGACTTGTAAAATTTGATAAAATCAAAAAAGTTCCTTTGCTATGTTTGACCTGTTGTAACACACATAATTATGTGTGTGTGAGTGAACAATAAAATTCTAAAATTTGATAAATTTACATAAATTCCTTGAATTTTTTAGTTAAATAGTCGTGACAATTTAACAATATTAGGTATAGTATAAAAGCATTTCTTAATATATTATTTTCGTTCAACGGTCACAAATGGGCATTATAATGAATAATCAAAGCCATCCCCGATGTCGTTGGTATCACAGTGGACAAATTCTATTTTGATAACATTCATCATTCCATCTACCAGTTTCTACAATAAATTTATGGTTACTTGTTCTAAATTTACAGAGCAACATTCTTTCGTTGTCATTTAGTATATCTTTTTTTTCTCAAAACTACATTCTTATTTGTATATTCTATAACAAACTGACATAAATAATATAATCTTCCCCTTTTGGTAAAAAAAATATGATCGTACAATGTTTGCTTTACTGTACTTTAACTTTTACGCATTGTGCGTTCAAATTGTCTTGAAACTGAGAATTCTATATATATACTTTAACCAATTTACATCCGTGTTTTAAATTGCATCATCGGCGCGGTATTTTACGTAACTTTGCGAGGATTTTAGTATCCTTTTCTCGCCCCCTTAAAGTAACCTGTTTGTTTGAATATTTATAGCAATGTACCGACCCCGACCTAACAAAGGATCTACTTACCATCCCATATATCTATTTTAAGTTCTGACGAAAGTTAGTATCGAGATCGCCCGGTAGATACCTGGGCCTCTACAGGTGATGTTACGCGGTAAAGACCCACACACTGGGACTTAATCACCCATATCAACCGATGTATGGACAAATTTCATTTTGCGGTCTTCCGAACTCGACTGGTGAGGTTTAACACACTAAGGATTGTGTAAGCGGAAAACCAATTACCGGGTATCACGTTTCCGGATTCTAAATACCTGGGCCGAGTAAAAAGTTCTTTTTAAAACCAGATTGTCACTTTTCAGGTGGTCCGTATGTGATTATTCTAGCGATAAAACTGACACATTTTAACCTCTAATGAATATACTCAGTGGTTAGCCGCTACGATTTTTTTAACAGACCTCTCCCAATACCCTACCCGAATAGTGCCCAAGAGTCGAAGAGCCGGGAGGGGGTAGATCTTCCGCGTGATCTGAGACGAGTTAGTATACATAGAGCTATTTGTTCGGGATGCTTAGTTGAACGTTTGAAACATTGATAATTAAAGGGAACAAGGAACTGGAGACGTTGATAAATTTCAATTCGTGTCCATTTTGGAGGCGGGTCATGATGGAGGGGAGAGAGTCCCTTTTGGGAGTTTTTCTGATTACATCTTCCCGCCATATGAGTGACATGATAGTTGAAGAAGATGAGAATAGATCCCTTGGTATGTATGTAATCACCCTAAAGAATGTCCCTGGATGTCTAGGGGCCGAGGGTCACGAAAGGGACACGCCCCTCCCCGTATGTAGCAATGTGTCATTTCCACCCAGACCCGAGAGAAAATGCCACTCTGCCACAAGCGCCATACTGTTTAAAAGTGTGATTTATCTGAAATATATATAGATTCAGACACGATGAAGGACAATTGAACTATTGTTAAGAGAACGTGGGTTTTATTTCAGATATAAAACATGAATCCCTTACTTTACAAAATGCGTGAATCATCGAGAGCAAGTAATTCAGCATACAGATGCTTTGATATAAAACAACTTCCATTTCCTGACCAATAAATGTCTCGGCAAATCAGATTTAAAATAGCTGATATACATGTACTTTATGACGTGGAGCTCAATATGGGAATGGATTTTCTTGATTTTCGGAAAATTGAATGACTTGCCAATAAAACAAAGATGGTATATAAACCAGCATCAAAAACCTCACTTGTCGGTATAACTTGTGATCCTGTTATTATTCCCCTTGTTCTTTAGTTTGAGAACGCGACATTGCCCGAATTTGACCTTGACTTAGATGATAGGTGTCTTCGATGAAGCAGAAGACGCTCACTCTTGTGGAACCACAGGGTGTGTTCTCTTATCCACTTTCCAATGGTCCCCAGTGGCATGTGTATTTTGCCATTGTTAGTCGAGTTCGAGATAGAAAAGGAACATCTGAGAAGATTCTACACTAAGTTTTGATTGTGTGAACATAAATGTAAACAAGGCCATTACATATTCTGTAATTCATTGTTTTTACTTCCTCAAAATCATATTTTGTTTTGTCATAATCTTATTATGATAATCTGTAATGTTGTCCGCAAACTTTTGCACTCCAGTTATGCCTATTGGTGAACCAGTGTCTATGACTAAGGAGTGTTAACCTGCATCTGTAGTTACACTAGCAAGCACCTCTCTATTCAAGTACATGTATGTATATGTTATTCAAAAAATTAACAATAAATATGAAATCGACTTGTATACATAAACTGCATGCTTATTATCTTCAACTGTCAAAATTCAAAACGGCCGCCTGTCGGCCATTTTGTTTTCATGCAGATCTGTATTACTAACCCACGACATACATTTCATTTTCTGGAAATGACAACAGGTCGATTTAAAAGTACACATGCCCCCATTTTAGTTTTATGAATGGACAAGGTAATGTAGTGTATTATTTATACAATGTATTACAATGTCGCGGTTAAACAATGTATTACAATGTCGCTGTTATACAATGCCTAGAGTGATACCAGTACAATCAGTTATACATTGTATAGAAGTTACTTAGTATTATTCCGATAACGGTCCGCGTGTACTTTATACATCAAAGTGGTTTTGAGGGGATTTACTTATTTTTCATTGATGACAAAATAAAACAGATTCCTATTTTTACCTTCGTATTACAGATAAAAATGATAATTCTTCTCAACAATGAAAAAAACAACAACGTTTTGGTAACCCAGCGTTGCAAAATCGAAATTGATATGGAAGTATCGGGTAGAACATTGTTTGATAGAATGTCCCGAAAGGATTTATATTTTTCAAGCTTTGTGCAAAATAAATATTCTATGAACAATAATTTTAGGAAACAACACGACACATTTGAAATACTTTGTCCAGTTTAAATCCAAACACTCCACCTTTCTTTGTTAAATGAACCAGCAAACATACTTTTTCACAACTGTCGATAATAACATTAAAAATATACTTTTATATTGGTTAAAAACCGTCTTAGCCCTATCCTAAGCTTGGGCCCTGAAGAACATGCCTATTTTATTTCACCACAACGTATATTAAAACTAATGTCCTGCATGTAGAGGCCGGACTTTTATTCTATGGTCTCGTTCCTTTCCTGCTCTCTTCGGCAGTGTCTGTCGATGAACCTGCCAAAATGTAACCTGGAAAAATAACCGCAGAACATTGATCAAGAAGAGAGAGAGAGAAAAAAGTTAGAAGCGAGTATGGTAGACTAATTCTCTGATCCCAACACCAGACGTTAGACATTTTGATAGACTCCACGTAGCCCAAGTTTTCTCTGGCCCGAAACACCAGTCGTTGGACATTTTGATGGACACGAAGAAGTTTCCTCTGGCCTAAAACACCAGACGCGTCTGTCCGTCAAAATGTCCCAAAAATCTGGTGTTTGGCCTCCTCTTTAATTACTTGTGTAGTCATAAAAGTAAAATTTAACATTGAATTAAATAAATAAATAAATAAATATTGCTGTTAATTAATTCATAACCATGAATTTGAAAATAATGTTACATAAACTCGAATAATTTTGAAACACTTATTGCTATCCATGAAAATATCGAGTTGCGTAACTTCACACAACCTCTGATCTAAGTACAGTATGCCTATCGCAATTTAATTAAACTGCGGTCTGATCTGGGTCATTGATAAACAACTTTATGGAACTTTTTCATTTTTTATTAACTTATTTTATGATAAGATAGATCAAGTAAGTAAATTTCCTTATCATATTTTGGCATTTTTTCTTATCGCCGCCATCTTTGTCTCCGTTCGGAGACGACGCCAAAACCTGTAATCCACAATTAGTGCGACCCTTGTATCTAAGGCAGCTGGGCTTGTCAATTTCATGGCCGCTTTATTTTTCAATAAAAACAGATTATGTCTAAGATTCTTACCCACATGTGTACGGACCAGCCTCTAAAACCAACCATAGTGTTATCTCTACACCATAAAATTATTTAGATAACTTTTAGAAGCATGGGAAAACATTCCTGCAGCGCCCCCTAGCGATGTATTGATAAGACATGGTAGATAATGCTGTCGACAGATGGCAGGAACAGATAAAAATCGGTTGGAAAACATTATGTAGATTTTTTTTATGTACGTTTTAGTTTTTAAAACATCAAATTTTACGATATGTGTAAATATCGGCTGTGTTTGCTTTGGCTTCGGTTCGCAGTGTGAATTTTTTCCCCCTTTTTTTTTTTTTTTTTCTATTGCTTGTTTATCTTCTCTATTATCTATTTACTATGTATTACAGAATTGTCAATGTCTGTGTTATCACTTTTTTCTGTTATATAAAAGGTTCAGCAACAACAAACTAGTAGAATCAGAATCACAATCAGAATTCAAAAAAACAAACTTCTGAAACTCTGTAACATAGCGGACCTGGCATATTATTCACACAACTAAAACACGTTTTTTTTTTTTTTTATTTCATCGCTTAATTTCAATTTGTCATCGAACTTTATATTTTTTTTATTTAAACATTTTTATTGTTATACTTATAACAAAGGCTTACGCGCAAGTTTAAACAACTTAACTACGCCTTCCTCCAATATACATTTAGATATATAAGACTAGTGACACAATGAAAACATGCATATTTCTACAATAATATAATATGTGTAACTATCGGAATCTGTTCCAGTGTTAAAAATCAGTTTACACATATCTAAAGACATTGGAATTCAGGTCCACGGTAAGGTTTCCAAACAAAATTGTTTCCAAATTGCATTCAAAATTTAAAAAGTTCAGATTTTGGATAAGAGTATCCCTTTCATTCATGAAAAGACGCCAGTCCGTAAAGACATTTTCACAATAGCTACGAGTACATGCTACATCATTTAAAGGTTCGCTTTAAAGATATTATAATTAAGGGAACTACACTGGTGTCTAAGTCTTGTGTGCAAAATATTCATCTTACTACCACCAACCCCAAAATATATATGTGGGGGAGACTGTAAATCTGACTTTAACGAGGATATAAATAAATCTAATTTGGGTAGTGACCGAGCTGGATCATTTAAAGCGTTCCATCTGTGAAGAGAAGAAGGTATAAAAAAAGAGATGGTAATAAAGTCTCAATTGAGGAATCCTGTAGTGGTTATTGTTTCATAAAGCGTAACTATTGTTTTCACCAATAAAATATGGAAGTACGAATTACGTGCAGATGATTATGAAGTCGGGAGTAATGGGTGGAAGTTTAACTGAGAAATGACGTTGTTTTTAATTGAGAAATGACGTTGTTTTTAATTGAGAATTGACGTTGTTTTTAAGTGAGAAATGACGTTGTTTTTAATTGAGAAATGACGTTGTTTAAGTGTATTGTTCTCGTGGCTGATGACACGTGTATTCATTTATATTAGATATGGTCCGATATCCGTCAAATGTCATTGGTCGTGTGGAGGTTGATATTTTGTTATATCAACCTGATGTTTCTATTTTTAGAAACGCCGAGCTAATAAAGCGTTTATGACGTCATAATTATTTTGACGTCACGATTAATGCCCAAGTCAGTGTAAATTTCCTGTTATCGAGATGCATATGATGCATGACCAATGACCAATGACCCTTTTGCAAACAAGTTTTATATCTAATATAAATATTGAGGACCTTTGATTCGGTTAATAAGTTATACCAACCAGATAGAATCTAAAGTTCCATAGTTGAAGAATATACATTGGATATCAATGAAAACATACATGATATGCTTAATGTTGTTTTGTAAGTGAATAAATTGTATATTTTTATTTGCGACCACTTATACTGATTTTAGGCTCATATCAATATAATAATCTTGGTTTTCTGAAATTACAATTTTAGCTGTAAATTGAACTCTTTAAGTTATTATTCTGCGCATGCCCGACGCGCGCCATCTGGTGTTTGGTTTAGATAAGATGTCGAGTGCCCCCGTTAGACAAACAGACACGTGGTCGACTCCACATCTAAGCACTTATACCAACTGATGACTCTCAAGAGTAGTGATCAAAACAGACAAAATCTTTTAAGAGCTTTTATTAGAAAGGGGAAGCTTTGAAGCCTATTCATGAAGCTATAAATATCGGTTTGTGACACACTGTCGTACAGACGGA
Source organism: Pecten maximus (assembly GCF_902652985.1). Taxonomy (NCBI): domain Eukaryota; kingdom Metazoa; phylum Mollusca; class Bivalvia; order Pectinida; family Pectinidae; genus Pecten; species Pecten maximus. The sequence goes on from NC_047024.1 coordinate 20,792,078, forward strand.
AACATGGCTTTACTGAACCAACACTAAACAACGCATTCTCAGCCATAGTTTCGTAATATAACATTATATACAGTTCTGATGCCCCTGCATCGTTAAAATGCATTTTTGCCACTAAAATGAAGTCCACATCTTCTTTATATTGCTAAATCCCTTTTAAATGCCAAAGTTCTAATTACAAGACAGTTTGTCCCAAATAGGGGCAAAAATATATTGATTTTTATCTTCAACAGTGATCTACAGATCTTGTATAAATGTTTCTGTTGGCACGACGAAACAGAAAACATTTATGACAAAATGCTTATAGTTTGAATTTCTGTTATACACGATTTTAATTTTTCAGCAAATAAATGCAACTAGTTTGCTAAAGCACAAATTTTAGTCTGTGGCTAAAGCTAGCTATACGCTCTTTTCAAGCATTGCTTCAAAGTTTTCCAAATATTTTGGTTCGATCTGCCTATGAGACTGAAACAGCACAGATAAGTTCTTTTATATGTCTCCCAGCTAGAGAAAAGAACGAGATCAAAATAGATTTTGTTTCATTTCATTTCATGTTTTTAAATGCAAAATAAAAACTACATTTAAAGTTTAAAAAGAATACATGATCGATGTATCAAGGTTTATGAGCAGTGAAATATCTCTCTTCTAGAAAACAACTTTTTGAGGAATTTGAAACTACTGACGATAGTTTGATAACCAACATTAAACTATTTGAAACGAATTCAGTGTAATACTACTACGTTTGAAATTGTATATCTCCTTTCAAGTGGACGAATAGAGGGACATATTCACATGCATTTGATATTTAACAGCTGGTAAAAAAGTTATAACTTCTTGCTATCGACATATCAGCTGCCAGAATTTTCATCTGTGATATCTTTTGATAAACCCCACGACACGCTCTGTAAAGAGCACTTGTTTTCCTACCCAAGGGGGTACCGAGTTTATCACGGCGCTGATGTTAACTAACTAATATAAAAAGTGAAATAGATAACAAATATGGCGGAATGTCGAGTTTTCTTACCTCCGAGATAAGAAGAGCGCGTAATGCAAGAATGCTTATCGTAACATCAGAAGGGACTTCGCAGGATCTCGCCTAACACGTGCGCTTGTTGGGGCTAGAATGGCTTGAGTCAAAGCAGACGCGATTGAACGAAAGATACCAGAGATAGGACCAAATCAGCCTGATAAAACAATTAAAGGAAAAAAAACAAGTACTTAAAGACGGAAAATTAGCACGCGGGCTTGTGTGTGTTGAATGTTTTTGAATTTTTCGCCTGACTGCAAGTGTCGGAACACGTGCTTTTCGTGTTTCAGTGAATGTTGTATGTATACAGGACACGATTCGGTGTGTAGGGGTTGTACAGTCTATGTAAGGATACCATACTTTGTAACGTGCTCTATCTGTTGAAGTTTGTAGTCTGACGTCATGCGTGACGTTTTTCTAAATGGCGCGAAACAAAACCGACGGGAAATGTCATCAAGGCAGTTATCATAAACGAAGGATTCGTACCTCATTGGCTGACAAATTATGTCTTTCCCCCTCCTCGGCATGAATTCATATTTCTTCTTCCTTTTGCAGCTGATAGACAAACAGTAGCTACATTTGAAGTACAGCAATTTATAGCCGATAAACAATTAATGAAAGTTTAATTGGTGTATTATGTGTAATACTTGATAATAAAATTGTTTCTGCTGTTACTTCAAAAGATCTTTATCAAGATATGAGCGAAACTTGTTGTCTTGGCTTGAGTCCTCTCCTTGGCCTCGATGTCGGTTTGCCCAGGTGGTTATCAAATCAACGCTTTCACAATAGGGTCAAATTGTCCGCCATTAAATGACACTTAAACGCATCGTTAAATTCTCATCCAATTTTTTCCCTTAATCAGAAACATTGAAAGGTGTCCGAAAAAAAACTGTGAAATATAATCAAAGGCGACCATATGTATACAGTTGTACTGGATTAAGATAGACACATCAACAGCCACCACAGTTCGGCAGATAAACAGTGTTATATACTAGCTATTAACCGTTCAAATTTGCATGAAAGGTGTTTGATGTCTATGAAAAGGAGCATCTCACCTGTCGGGGTGTTAAAACTGTAGACTTTTATTGTTACTTTCACGACTTTGTCGAATCTACGTGTTATAACACGGCGTGCTTTTACTGTTTGACCATGTCACGGACCGGTCAAAGGGACGAGCTTGACCACAAACAATGGGAGACGTGAGAATGCTCACAGTTTTTCGTGAGAATGTCAACACGAACCGAGATTGCTTTCCGCAGTTCGTTATTAGCCAGTAAATATCGTCCCTTTTCTCCAATGTCGGCATGGCGCTTCAGTCAGTCTGAGAATTTACGGATTGTTTGAAACGTATTGCTTAAATGTGGTTATTAAATTTAAATAAACAGATTTGTGAAAGCGGTGATGATTTAAATATGTTGATAAGGTCTTTAAGAAACCGACAAGGTATGATGTTTTCCTGGCACTACAAACAGCGGGATCCTATAAACGTAAAACCAAGTTAATTAAAGAAAAGGAATTTACTTTTGCAATTATCGTATTTCGAGTTTTAAGTGGGCTTCTCTGCACATTAAACAGGCGAAAATCAATATCCTGTACTTACTTAAGTGGCACGTATGGTGATGTTTCTGAATCCCACCTTATTGTGAAATATTGAAATTTGTTTATTTGGTGTTTTTACGTCATATCAACAAAATACGGTTTATTTATGGACTAAATGTGGCATGTAGAAAGTTTTTTTTTATCCCCACCTAGGACCAAATGTTTTTCTTGTATATCCATATTTTCAAGTCCGTCGTTTATATATATTAAACGGTCAATTTCAATTCTAGCAAGTCTCTGTCTTGTTTTTATGGTTGCATGTATTTGGTCCAACAATGACGATGGTCATGTATAAATATTGTTTAATTTCAAAACCCACTTGGCTACTCATGCCAAAATAATGCATAAGAAAGGTCAAAGCAGAAAAAAAAATACTATTAAAGTCGTGATATATTGATAATCGATATCTAGATGCACGGACGGAGAAACACTTAAAGTAAGACACTATGACATACATAGGAAATTCCCTACATCACCGACAATATACATTTCATAAAAAATATGACGCGCATCTGCAAGATCATAAGAATACAAGACAATACATAAACATGTAACAAAATCTGGACAACAAATGTACACCTATATATAATTTGATACATTTATACATATTTTTACCTGTTTCCATGTGAACAGGTAAGTAGAACCTACCTACCAGGTAAGGTGCCCTACTTTTAAAATTCTCACCGTGGGAACCATAGCCTACACCCTATCTTTGGCAAATTAAAAGCCTGTCAAACACATTGTCCTAGCGGGTCGCATCCTTCAGGGAACAAGAAATCCGAAACCTATCTCTCTAATTGTCTCCCTTGGGAATAGTCTTGATAAAGAAGGCCAGCCCGTCAAGAAGATTTCTCACCTGAGCAAACACAAACAGGTAAATTGTGCAAATTATTTAAGTGTGACGCTCTACCTTTCACAATCATCAAAAACTGATATCTGATAACTTTGTTAGAAAAACGTTACATGGTTTGCAAATCTTTACAATTCCTTCACCAAAGTTGATACATGTTACCGATAGACGGTTGCTATAGTGACTTCGTAGTTACAATAGAAACAGAGTAGAAAAATAACATATCCTCGCTTGAGGAAATTTCCTGAATGTGTTATAACACTGCTGCGTAACTTTGATTTATGTGCGTGATTTAAAGACGAATTCTCGTTCTTTCTGCTCTCCGAAAATTCCCTATTATTGTAGAGGTTTTTTGTTGTTAAGGTTTTGTTTTGTATTGATTATTTGTGGGTCTGTACCGTCAGTTATAAGAGGGACTGTCATTCTAACCCCGAGGGAAATAGTTGCACTAAATAGGTATCTGCTTCACTAGGTAATTTAAAGTGTTAGTCAAGGATAGGGTTACCTTGTGTTAAAGACATTATCTCACAGAAATAAAAAGGAGAAAGAATCCTTTAGCAAAAAGAGAACGGTCTGAGGAATTTACTGAGACATTTCAGCTATGTCAGCGAAACGGATGGTAGCTATGACGAAAACGGGTGACTAACTTGTGACGATAGTTTCTTTTAATTAAATCCCAGGTGTGCACGTTTTGTCCCCACCCCAACCCCACCCCCTCCTCCGCGGATAAAAAGTGTCCTTATACCCATTTAAAAAAAGCTTGTTTGATATTAATTAAAATCACGATTGTAACATTCTTCCAAAAAATATTTAACTGACACATATATAAAAGGACTATTTTAATCGTTAATAGATTAAAGTTTGTGAAACTTTTGCAAAATCTCCAGACAAGTCAACCAGGAACGGCATGCTATATCCCGAGTATCCTTTGACCCTATCCGCCTTGTTTTGGATAACTACGTGTATGTATTTAACTTGCATAGAAGCCTTACTATACGTAAAGAGAGCTATAAATCGACCCTGGATAAGCAATTATCATAAGGATTGAAGGATCAAGTGTTTTGAAAAATCCTCCAAGCATCAGAATCTTTAACGTGTGTCATTGTTTGATACAAAATGACACAAGGACAGTGTAAATTGACACAACAAATCGATAGCCGCAAGGTGGAGCTTTTGTTACGATGAGTTTTCTATGGCATAAGCGTCTGGTCTGGATTTTAGATGATATAAGCGGCTTTCGAATAGTAATAGGATGAAAATTGCGTTGCGCTATTAAGGTGACCACATGACTAAGATGTTCATTTCAAGAGTCTAAGGTTTTCCATGTCATACCTGGACTACGGAATTAAATACCTCTAATTCAAGCGAACCAAATGACCTTTCTCCGTCATAGTCGGACATTCCCGACACGGAAGAACGCCATTGCGCCGAAGCGGTAACTAATTTTACGTACGGTGCGCCTCGTTGCGTATATGAAGAGCGTCTAAGCAGTCCGTCCGACAGCATATGGCCTAACTTGGAAACAAAACCTCATTTAATAATTTAATCTTGCATTATTTTAGTTACGCAGAAGTTGGAACAACTAGACAGCTACATAACGGTTCCTTGCCTCCGTGAGAACATTCTGACCTCACTGATCGCAAAGTTTCTATAATGCTTGGTACATGTACATATACACATACTTAGATTATCTGAGAAGGGACGTTGTAAGGACCCCCATCCTATGGCCCGTATATTTGTAATATGGATCAGTCTTGACGGATGGCGGTGTCCAATGATTAGTGTCCGAACGTCCGAACATCCGAACATCGTTGTTTCGAGCTTGTAATTAAATACAAACCATGCAACACATTTCGTAATCAATTCTACGTAGTGCATTTTTTTTTTACATCGGTTAATATTTCTATCGTGTTAATAAAACCATATATTAACCTCACCAAAGCGCTATAATTGTATAAATTGGTCTGATGAAAGTGGGAAAGTTAAATTGCACAATAATAAAACGCCACTGCCGCCCAAGTCTTTGTGCATGTATATATCATATTCAGAGACCAATATACATGCAAGTGACATTAATGCTTCATTTACAACGTTACAGATTAGAAATGTCTTAGGTCCGACCACATCATATAAATCATATACAATTTTAAGCAGACGACCTCGTGTAAATATTACTGTCTGCCCTTTCTCTACTGATGGATGACTTTAACATCGCCTTTGATAGACCCCAAATTACAGTCCTTGATTCAACTACATTGTTTCACTCCATCCCATCCGTTCCTCCATTCCAGCTGTCCGCCGTCCGACGTATGACAAAGTATGTATAGGTAATACATCTTATCTATCGTAAGGAGAGAGGGAGAGGCTCGAGAAGCCAACCCCGCCCCTTGTCCTGTTAAAATATATCGCCCATTGTAATCGAACAGGGGGGTATAAATCAACTTCTCGAGATTTATCGTTGACTTTCAAGCACCATAACTCAAACCATACTGTCGGGCTGTTTTCAACGAAGGGGAGGTAATTACTGCCCCGCCCCCGGGTCCGTTAACACTTATCTCGTGAACAGCGACCCCGGGCTACTGAACTAAACAACAATGAAAAGACTATTTGTCTCGTGGTAGCGATATGGAAGTTTCTTCGGTTTGTTATTGATAAAATCTGGACAATTTGGCCGTGCGCGCATTATCCAGATTCAATTGACCGTCGTCAATTTGTTTTGTTCGGAACACCTTTGAGTAAACCGCCATAATCGGTGAAAATTGCCCGGAGGCTCAGCATGGCTATTGTCAGATGCTTTGATAGGTTCGTATTTATTATCTGGTGGGTTCTTTATAACGACGCGCCATCTATGAATAGAAAGTTGGCACGGTAGACAACTCTGGGAATATCCCCTAGGTTATAAAATGTACGGTAACGCCCCCTGGTGTCCCGGTGAGCAGACAAGGTGGATATAAGGACTGTACAGACAAATTATAGACATTAGCGGCTTCAACCTGTCAGAAACTAAACTCACTCTGACAAGACACTGTCCGTGAAAAAATATTCAAAATGGCGAGATAAACGGTTGATTAATTGAACACGATGAAAACATGAATTTGATGAAAGGTATCTTATTTCTAAGTTCATGTTTTTTCTATCTTCGCGTCCTTGCTGGTCAACGTTTACCTTTAATCTCAAATGCGCCGCGACATTCAATCTGTAAAGCAAAATAAATTATATTTATTGTGAGAGAAGTTGTTTGGCTCCGCTAATCCCTTCATATATTCCGTTCGCTAGATGTACGCATGCATGTCATTGGTGATTTTGACAAGCGTCTTTTGGAATTCTGGCTCGGAGAAACGTTTGATGTTTACACCAATTGAGTGTTACTGTTATTGCTTATAAAAATATTCCTTGTCGATAATGGTAGACACTGTCTTCAAAGGTAAAAAACAACATAACACTTAGCAGTTTCTTTTGAAATAGGTCAATATCTTAAGCTAGATTGAACGAAAAAAAGAATTGGTTCTTCGGTTGAACCTTGTAAGGCCCGTGTTAATAATTTACCCTCTTTATGCCTGACAATCAAATTGACATTTTGTAATTTCAGTCAATGTGCATCGTCTAGCAACCTGACAATAGTCTCTATAACCAGCCTCGATCCTCATTTGTGAATAAAGTTTATTACTTCGTTAATACAGATATCTAACTTTATTAGTTAACCTCGCCAGTCCCTTTAACCGATCTCGTTACGTCGATCACGTTACGTAAGTTTGTGACCCCGTAAAGAATATTTTATAACCTCAAAGGTCTTTGCGGCAACCTCATTACGACAGATATCTAACCTCGTTAGTCAAGACGTCTTTATAACCTAATTGGTCTTTGTCATAACGTCGTTAGCATAGATATCTCAGTCTGCTATTTAACCTCGTAAAAAAGTCTCTTTATAACCTCATTGGTCTAGGTCATAACCTCTATAGGACAGATACATTTGTTTGCTTTTCAACCTCGTTAGAGTCTTTATAACCTAATTGGTCCAGGTCGTAACTTATATAGGACAAATACCTTTGTTAGCTTTTCAACCTCATTATAAGTTAACCTCGTTAGTCTTTTAAAATTAAGGTTATTTGGGCAAGACAAAAATTTAGGTAATTTGAGTAAGACACTTAACCCTTATTAAAAGGGAGTCTTTATAACCTCATTGTATTTTGTCGTCACCTCGTTAGGACAGATATGTAACCTCTTTAATGATTGGTTTGGTTTTGGTTTATTTTGTTTAACGTCCTATTAACAGCTAAGGTCATTTATGCGTGTGGTGAGTGCGTATGTGTGTTTTGGGAGGCTGCGGTATGTTTGTGTTAAGTCTCCTTGTGATAGGCCGGATCTATTGCCGATTTAGAGTGCTACCTCACTGAAGCATACTACCGAAGACACCCAGCAGCACACCCCACCCGGTCACATTATACTGACAACGGGCGAACCAGTCGTCCCACTCCTAATTTGCTGAGCGCTAAGCAGGAGCAGCAACTACCATTTTTAAAGACTCTGGTATGTCTCGGCCAGGGGACAGAAGCCAAAGCCTTCCTCACAGGGGCGAACGCTCAACTAAAGGCCAAAAGTGAGGCATTGTCAAGGGAGACATTAGGAAGAAGAAAGTTGTTAAGAAAGAAGAGAAAAGATCTAATGAAGGCACATTTATACCCACGTTGGTCTTTGCTTTACTGTGAAAAGTCAAGATCGTTAGCCAAGACGTTTTGTAACCAAATTAGTCGAGACAATTTTTTAATTTCTTTTTTAATGATTTTTAAGCAAAGGTCGTGATGTTTTGTTCGAGGTATATAATCTGGTTTATCAGACACCTCGGTTAACATGTACAGATACGTGTTGTGTTTCAGTCTAAACTTACGGATATACTTGATGTATCGTTTGTAAAATGACTG